>NC_135166.1:7724904-8025404 GCF_050948215.1 Halictus rubicundus
ATGCTTATAGACCCGGCATAGGTATAGTATGTGTATAGGAAAGCCGAGAATCCAGTGAAGCAAAGATCTCTGAATTTGTGACGTCACAAGATAATTCCTAAGATAATTTCAAAATGGCTGACACAGCGGACCGACGCCGATAATACGCCGCCACGTCATTACACTAAATTAAATGTTATTTCTTCCCTTAATGATTTTAATAGAGGAGAAATCATATATTTATCTTCAATTTATAAAAATTTTCAACAATTTTCCGCAGCCTAATAATAACTAATCACAAGCGAGGTAGATGTAAAAATAGCAGTACTACCTTAAAATGTTGTAAATGTGATCGATTTATATGTAAAAAACATTCTGTAACCTGCATAAAAACTGTAACCTGCGAAAGTTGTTGATCTTTAGAATCAAATATCGATTCCTAAAATAGTTAATAGATAATACGATTATTACTTCATACTCCAGTGTAATACCTTAATAAAATGTATAGAATAAACATTTGTATCTTAAATATACTGTTTACAGGGAGTCCCACATAACACTTTTCACGATTTTTCAAGTACTTGCGATAATCTGACAAACAAATATTTTCAACAAAAGTTGATCAGTTTTCGATTGGCTATACATTGCAATAAAAAAAAGTTCGAAAAAAATTATTTTTTAGTATTGTCAAGGTCACCTTCGTTTTTTAAATGGCACTTTGTATTATTGACTTAACAGTATTATAGCCCGTATCAAGACGCATTCAACGACCTAGCATACCATGACCTTCGGATGACCTTGAAGACAAAGAAATGCGAATTTCAACAAAAAATGACAGTCTGCTTGAATGGGTGATAAGAACTCTAGCTTGGCCACCACGATCCCCTGATTTGTCACCACTTGATTTTTTTATGGGGTCATTTACAGTCGATAGTTTATGCTGTTCCAATACAAAATAAGGAACATTTAAAGCAGCAAATTCGTACAGCATGCGAAGAACTTCACTGGAACGGAATTGTGTCCACAACAACATGGAGCATATTTCGAACATTTGATGTGACTTTTTCACGAAATCGTTTGCATTCGTTTAGTCAAGGTTCTTGAATTGAATGTAATTTCGAGTCTTAATAATAAACACGTTATTATCACCCATTCAAGCAGACTCTCCTTTTTTGATGAAATTTTCATTTCTTTGTCTTCAGGGTCATCCGAAGGTCATGGTATACTAGGTCATTGAATTCGCCTTGATACGGGCTATAATACTGTTAAGTCGAAAATACAAAATGCCATTTAAAAATACATCTTTCTTATTTATACATTTTTCGAAGCTGTGACGTTACAAATTCAGTTATCTTTTCTTCCAGGAAAATTATCTGAGCCGTGTCTATAGGTTTACAGTGATTTCTCTATATATGTCGTCAAGGCCTGGATGATAAACGTCGCGGAATTATCCCCACTACCGCGGGGTATACTCCGAGAGGGGCCAAGAAGCTCGAGAGGCCTCGGACGCCGAGGAATATGAACATAACACGGCTAGTATGTCTCCTGGACGATACACGACGCTGACAAGACCCGTGTTGTTGACAGATATCGAGAATTCACTGTATATGGTCTAATTGCACCAGAGAGATAAACCGCTTCACGTGACCGGGCCGTGGCGGAAGCGTGAGGGAATAGCGTCGTAGAAGGGGAAGGGTAGAGTGGGGGACAAGTCTTAATCTGGCGACTCTGGTTGATAGTCCGACCAGAGATTGCTATGAATGAACTAATTTGCTTCGAAAGAGAAATGGGAATGAACTGTGATAGATGCCATTCGTTCATGGTTTCGGAGAATTCATTTCGTTGCTATTTTCGTATAAAACTACGCGTTCGAGGATTGCTCGATACCGATCTAAATATTAATGCGAATCTAAAATTTAAACTCCAAAGTGGATTCGATAAACGATGCACATAAAGTCTTTTAACTTTTATTCGATATTCGTGGACCTCCATCTAAATGAAAATTGCACGATTTCCGGTATCCTCGGCGAAAGACTTTAAAACAGAGGAGAATCTTGCGCGAATAAAGGCATTTCCATATGCTTTATAATGTAAAATCTACGTTTCATTTCCTGCAAGAGTACAAGTAGAATACCCATTGTCCGAGTAGCAGGAGCGTCGCGAAAGTTATAGTCCGGTTTGAAAATCCTAGGCGGAACCGCGAGAAAACGTGGCGCTCCAGGAAAACGGATAAATCATCGGAGGACGTTAAAGCATCCAGACGACGGTTATTGTCTTATGATCCTCCATTCTTCGGGAGTGATCCACGGGCGATAATGCAATCGAGGGTGTTAAGGGCAGCAACGCGCCGGTCTCGGCGACGGTGTATCTCTGGCCGAATATCCAGCAAGACGACGATGACGGTGGGGAAAAATGTATCTCGTAAAGAACCGCGCAAATATGCATGGGAATAGCGTGCACAGGGGGTGTGGTGTGGGAGCACGGGGAGGAGGGTGAGTGCCGTAGGAAAATGGGAGGCGCGGAATAGACAGGAACAAAGAAAAAGCTCGGCGTGCGGGGGCAGGGGTGTCGGGGAGAACAACCCTCTCGAGCTTTCACGAACGGCTAAAAACGCGGTGCATGCTCGCGCGTTAAAACGGTGCACCCATAACTCCGAGGATTTTTGTCGCCGGCTTTAGTCGGGCCAACTTTATGGGGGTGTAGCTGAAGAGATTCTGAAAATTTTCCCGCTTAGCGGACACGCGCAGCTGATGATCAGTAGCCGGCTCAAGGACCGGAGTGAGATTTTGTTTCAGCACTGAATGAATATATTTCGAAAAAAAATCTCGGTATTGCAGTTCGAAGAATAATAAATATACCCAACTCTTTTTTACGCGGTAGATATGTTCCTCAAAAATTCGTGTAAGAAAACGCCCTGCAGAAAGTAGTCACGTCTCATAAAATTGATTGTAGAAACAGCTAGAGTAACAACGTGCCTGTTCTAGCCTGCTACTTTAAAAATTGTGTCAGAATCCAATCGGTACTATTGAAAAAGCAAAAAGTATGTGGCATACGGGTTTTGTACATCGCGGGTGATTTTGAAACCAATTTTTTAAGCTGCGATCCACGACGGACTCTGAGAATCAAATTTTCCGAGACCAGGAGGAAGATAAATCGTTCCCTGAAGTATTACCGGATCCTTGTAACCACTATATCCTTTCAAAACACCGGCCGTACGTTCCGGCCGCGATGAAAGTCTGACTAGAAAAATATAATCCACGCGGCATAATAAGCTGAAAGGGGCGTAAAGTCTGTAACACGAGCTGATACGCGAAAGCAAGACCATCCCCTTTCACGCACCTCCTTCGTGCCTTCCCAGGGATCTGTACACGGCGTCTACGTCGAGCCTGGCATCGTTCTATGAATATTTCAGCCGCGGTAAATTATTAACGCAATAATTGCCTCTCGTAAAGCCGTTCTTTTTCGTGGCGTTAACGAACGCACGGCGATACGCGGGGCCCCGGCCTCCTCGGTTCATTATGTCTTTGTACAATTAGCGTCCGTCGTGCGGATCCCCGACGAGGAAAATACGACCAGCTGATCGCGATAAGAACGACAAAATCATTACTGCTTTTTCAGCGCCATAAAGTTCGGCGAACAAGCCAATGATTGCACTATTCCCGGACATCGAACACCGTACCAAAGCGTTCAGCTGCCTTCGAGCTGTAAAAAGTTCTTTCCTCGATGATTTTATTCATTCGAGATCCGCACAACGGTGCAGGAAGCGATCGCTCGATTATCAGAGTGCTTATATTGTCTAATTGAATAAAATGTTACGATATTGTAACGCAAAGAGTTAACGTAATGATTACGTTAGATCGACAATCAGAGATCTTATTTTTCTAATCGAATAAAAAGTTACAATATTGAAACACAAAGAACGCAAATTACGATAAAGTCAATTCAACCGGGGAAAAACTACCGATTAGAAACTGATTCGTAATAGATGTACGCGCGTACACAATTATCATAATGCGGGCATTAATTTGATAGAATAAAACCAGTTACGACCGGACCAATTAGAAAGTACTAATTCAATCCCAAGCCGCGTTTATGTAATTGGTCGGTAATGTTGGTTGCCGGCGAGGCTTGTCAGTCCATCAGGCGCAACAGTCTAGACACTACTTTTTAACGAGATGCTCGCAGTATCGATCTAATTACAGGCCTGAAGCCCATTTACGTTGTAAATGGACGTAAGCCGGTGCTTCCGGGAGTAGGCAAATCATGGCGGCCGGGTACGTGTCATGGCAGCCAGTTACAACACTATCGGTGGCAAGCCGGTAGCTCTTGGACGTGGTTCGTTCCCGGCTCGAACGTGCGATGAACAACTGTGCGCCGCGCCGGCTGCATCGGTGGCCCATATCTTTATTTAATTAGCGAATTACACGCGTCCCGAAGCAATGGTTGCAGTCATTTTTCGATCAGATAGCAGATATTTATTTGAAACGGATGCGACTGGTCGAAGGATTATGAAAGGGTGGCTGCCTCCGCGTTCACGTCCACGATTCCTCCAACAAACCGTCGAATAAATATTTAACGATGACGTGCTTCTTGCAATGCATGCCTTATATTGTTCATGGAGTCCGGTTTTATCAGCTCGTACTTGAAACTGCGTGAAAACACGACGACGACACCAAGGAAACGGCCGCGTTTAATGCGCGGTTAACGTTTATGGTGCTCTCGAGTGCGATCACGGGATTCTTCGACGCCTGTTTACAGTGATTTCTCTATATATGTCGCCAAGGCCTGCATGATAATCGGCGCAAAATTATCACCACTGCCGCGGGGTATACCCCGTGAGGAACCACGAAGTTCGAGAGGCCTCGGACGCCGAGGAGTGTAAACATAACACGGCTCGGTATTCACTGTACAGTGTTTCCTCGATATATGTCCACAACACGGGTCTACCCAACGACATATATCGGCTAGAGAATACTATTCTTTGATACACTGCCTAACGTAGAAAAGGCGAGCGGGGCCACTCGAGCTTTGGGGCCCCTCAGGGGATATACCCCACGGCAGTGGGGATAGTTCTAAGGCTTTTAACGCCTAGATATTTGGGACATATATCGAGAAAAGATTGTATATCCGTAATCGATCCCGATCAACTTTCGCCGGCTCGCTATATTAAAGATGACCTTGCTTTCATTTGAACGATCATTCTTGAAGAAAGGATTCGACTGTATTAACCATGACAGTGATTCACAAACAAATTTGCTAGAGTTGAAAAATTGATTAACACATCCTTAGACAGTTTGACTTCTACGAGGCAAGGTCAGGTGAACCACGTTACGCGCTCAATAAAAATTTCAACGTTCGTCGATTGTTTTACAAAGATAAGGTAAAAATATCGTCGACGTTAATACAAAGGTTTGCTCGCGTATACGAAACATTTGCGATCGTCATAAATTCTCTATAATCCGTTTAATTTACAATTGGTGCTTACGCCTCCCTCGTTTACGCGTCGTAGTAGATAAGCGTATGCAGCTATTAGAATCATAAATGGAACACATGATCCCACGATCGTATCTCTCAGTTCACACCTCGATTCCAGGACCTGCAAGAGGAGAGACAAGGCGTGGAGCGTGTGCCGAAGACAAAAGGAAGTGGCTGGATCGCCGGAGCAGGATAAGAAGGGAAGTGTAAACAATAAAAGCCGGACGGGAGGGTTGCACGCCGGTAATCTTGTTACGGTTATGAATCGGCGTGCTCAGGATAACGCTGTCTACTCGGCAGCGGGTTAATTATATTCTCACCTCGTCGCCCGGCACCGATGAAGTCTTTCTCAGGCGTTAATACGTTCGCGATACCCCCGCGGAAACTTTTCCATCGCCGCGGAAGGCAATAATTAGGTGAATCGCACGAGCGGCTTCCGTCCTTGCAGGCGTGTTGCATTCTACTCTTTTTTTACACGGTAGATATATTCCTCAAAAAGTCACGCAAAAAAATAACGAAAATATAACTGTATAAGTTCCGAGATATGCACAGGGTGTATAGAAATGATATGTCGCGACTATCATAGCGAGATTCTACTTAATTAAACTTGACCTTGAATTTCCAGGTCAGAAGGTCAATAATTTTTTCTATTGCATCGTATTCTATTCATCGCAGGGATAAAAAGAGCAAAAGGAACCATCAGTCAGAACACGACGGTTCTCTTAAAAAAATTGTGATAAAGCGTTTTTCTTTTTCATTATCAAACTGATTTCATTTTTATTATGTTTCCATTTCTCAGTCGGAAGGAGTTTATATGCATAGCGTACTATCGATGAAACTGTTGGAAATTATTTCTTTGCGCGTGAAATATATCGAAAATACAATCTGCCCGCCCCCGTTGATACGCTAATTACGAACGGCGGCGGAACGTGTTTGTTTTGTTGCTAATTGGATCGTCGAGCGGCGGTCTTAGAGTCGGTTAATTTTCGATTATCTAACTAATCGGGAAGTAATAAAGCAGTGCCGGCCGCCCGGCCCGAGGTTTGATGATGGTGTACCAGATGATTTTTATGCGAAATGTGTACGACTTGGACATCGACGCGTGACTCGCCGCCACGGCGCGGCTTGCTACTTCGGCTGGAACGCCAATCTCCTTCTCGTTCCTGTTCGAGAATGTAAGGCTACAGAGATCGGCCGCGATCTTATCGCGCCGCGACCGCACTGCTGTTGAAGTTAATAAACTTGTACACTTCCGGCCGTGTGTATTTTCTGCTTGCAATTTTGTTGGGAGTGGCTGCGAGCATTCTAGATTCGCTCCGAAGCTCCACCCACATTCCTAACGTCCGCGTTCATTAAGGAGCCTTTTAAGTCTTCTACCTCCCCGACGATGTGCAGGGAATTACAAAAAATAAAAAAATAAAAAGAAAAATGGAAATCACTTCTGTGCTTTCCGAGATATATGGACACGCATAACACACGCCCGTGGAATATTAATGCGATCAGGGTCGAATTTGCGATAATGTGCGGTAACGAGTAGAAAGTGTATCGATAGGCTCGTTACAAATACTGTTACGCAGATCGTGAACCCGAACGACTCAATTAATAAGCAACCAATTAATAAGCAACCAATGCTTTTGTTTTATTAACGTCGAGAGATTACATTCCGCTTGTAATCCCATTTTTCATCGGTAGCTTCTATTAATTTTCTCATTGGTTTCTTTACAAGTTCAGGTAAGTTTTAAGAAAAATTCGATTTTCAATTATCGATTTAATCCACGCTAATTACGAAAACCACTGTAAAAATAAAAGGAGGTAAATAGCATAGACCTGGGTTACTTATTTAGTCTCTTCTTTGCATCTCGATATCCTTTTTTTTTATATAAAGCCATGTTATATCGGGTACCAAAGAGTTCGTCAACCCATTAATCAACCGTAATGTAATACAATAATAATGTATTTATTCAGTCTCACGACTAGGAGTCGTCTTGGTTTTACAATAAATCTAACTTAATCTAAGCATTCTACACATTCACCCGTTTCCAATCATTCCTTCTTTCTCACCCATTTCTAATTACCTTACCTAACCTATGTATCTACCCTATTGCACACTTTACTATTCTTTGGTTTTCTCTGCTCTCTCTTTTCTTTTCTTTCGCTTCCGGCCAATCCACAATCTTTTTGCCCTGCTTCCCACTCCCTATCCCTTCTATCCCTTCTAGTATAATACAATATTAGATCTACAGTCGGGGACAAAAATAAGTAGACAGTTAGTGGAAATAGGTAAAAATGAAATTTAGTTATATTAACATGACTGTAATAAACTTAAGTTTTATTTATTATATATAACATATTTATTATTAACGAATAATTGAAGTTTATATTTAAATCTTTGTGTCAACACGCCGTACCATAACGGAAATGTCAGCTATTTATCTGGGCACAAACATAAGTGGACACTTGGTTATAATGTTATTGTGCTAATGCTTTATGCAAACTTATTAGGACCAGTTCAAGCTTCGTACAAGTAAGAACATTTATACAATAATTGCAGAATGCCAGGAACGAAAGAAATTTCATCTCAAATTTGCCATTTAATTGTTTCACCGCGTAATAATTCGGAAGTGCAACGTGTTAAAAAGTGCAATAGATAAAATTTATAAAAAATGTCTAGTACATGAGATCGTGAAAAATATAAGAGGTCGTGAACGCAAACGCTGTATGTACCGCCATACGAGAAGACCATCGAATTTTTCGTACAAATCGAAAAGATCCAACGATTGCAGCAAGAAGTATTGCAGAAATAGTGGAAGTAAATGTTTCAACAAAATAATAAAACGAAGGCTCCACGAAGCTGGTTCAAGATGCTGCAAGACTAGACGTCAGCCACATATTAATAAAAGAAATATGAGAAAACGCGTTTGCAGAAACATATGTAAATATACCACTAGCATTCTGGAAAAATATAATTTGGAGCGACGAAAGTAAATTTCAGTTGCGGCAATTAAAAAAGAACCACAAAGTCTAGAGAAAAAAACATGTAGCATATAAAAGATCATTTGTTACACCTACAGTTAAATTTGGCGGTGGATCATTAATGGTGTGGGGGTGTTTCACGCGAAACGGAATTGGTACGTTAGTACAAATTGACGGAATTATGAATGCAGATAAGTAAATTAATATACTAAATGGAAATTTAGAAGGAGCAGTGGTAAAAATGGGTTGCGACGACGAATTTGTCTTTCAACAAGACAATGACCCTAAGCACACTACTAAGAGAACTAAAAAATTTGTTAAGGATTCCAATATTAAATTGTTTGAATGGCCGGCCCAGAGCTCTGACTTGAATCCTATCGAGAACTTATGGAGTTTACTGGACGCAAAAGTTCCATTGGACCAGCGAAATAATGAGGTCGATTTTTTTAAAAGGTTACAGTCTGAATATGAAAAAATTAGTAACGATTATATTGAAAAGTTAATACAAAGTCTTCCTCGACGTCTGGAAGTAGTAATACAAGCAAAAAGCGGCAATACCAAGAATTAATTTTGTTATGTGTTCCATTTATTACGCATTTCATTGAGTGTCCACTCATTTTTGTCTCCTGATAAATAGCTGTCAATTTTCGTTATGGTACGGCGTATTTACACAAAGGTGTAAATATGAACTTCAATTATTCACTAAATATTCTACACACTGTAAGGCTACATAATAAATAAAATTTAAATTTATAACTGTCGTGTTAATTCGATAGATTTCATTTTTACCTGTTTCCACTAAATGTCCGCTTCTTATAAATCTTTGTTAGAACATCCAGTCAGATTTGCCAAGACTGGCCACGGATTGGCAACGGCACGATTCAACAAAATCATCGGACAGTCTCGTATGAATTTACCTGCGGCTAGGAGCGCCTAAAATCCAAATGTAGCCGTTCGAGAAGTGCCGACTGACAATTACCGTCGCGCAACAACCCCTCCGCTGACAGTAGTCGACAGTGACCGCTGTCCAGCCGTTAAAAGAACTTTATCACCAGCGTACCATGACTTATCGCGGCACGTGCGTGCCCGTAGAAAGTAACATTTAATGGTCCGGCATTGCTTCATAAATCCGCCGCTTTTTCATCAGTATCCGGGCCGGCGCGGCGTAATTTCGTGGGTCCGAATAAGAGGGAGAAGGCAAACCGGCGAGAAGAAAAATTTCGGCAGATGCTCGTTCGCGGCCCGTCGCGTTCGCGGGGTCTGATCGACGAAGAAAGAGACGGAAGGAACAGAGAGAAGAGAGAGAGAGAGAGATAGAGAGGAGCATCGGGAGGGGGGAGGCGAAAGGGAAAAGAACACAGCGAGCGGGATGGAACGGGGGGAGGAAAGGGGGATCGCGAGCGTAAGTAACGAGTTCAGAATTTCATTAGCGGACGGGCGGCGAGATTATTTTAAAGAGATACGGAATTACCTGATTAGGAGGGAAAAAGTCATTAACTCAGGCGAAACTAATTAACGCTAGGCCCGAGAACGGCTCCTCTTCTACGTGGAAGGGCGCAGCCCTTGGCTCGACGCGGCCGCAAGTCTTTCTCGCTTCTTCCTCTCCGCCTTTTTCTGCTTCCTACCGCTCGGATGCTTCTTTACAGGATTATCCTCCTCGCGAGGAGATCGATCCGTTGGTTTGTAAGCCGCGGACGGGCCAAGTGGAAGCGGAATGAAAGGGCAGCCTCGATTTTTCAAGCGTAGAAGGACCCTCAGCACTCGCTCCTTCCTCGCAGTCGACTCGGCCAACGCTGTTCGATCGAAACCTGCTTTGCGATTTATCTTGCAACTCCGCGATCCAAAATTACCGTTGACGGTGTCCCGACATGCAGAGGGATTTCACCGTAGGCGTGCATTTATCTCGTTCATCTCATTCAATTATTTTATTATTCATCATATACTACACACGATACAAAAATGCATTTAACCCCTTAACTTGTACGCTCGAGTTAATTCGAGCGCGCTAAACAGGCCAAACTGTGCACACTCGAGATAATTCGAGCAGCGTTGTACTGTATTTTATGCTGCTATAATTTGTCACACTCGAATATAATCGAGAATTGAAAATAACAATGTGAAAGCAAAGAAAAAAAATCGTTTTATTGATATTTATCATTTACATGGGATTGTAAGAAATAACACTTATTTATTCAAGAATAAAATATAGCCTTTTTCCATGGAACAAAAGCGCAGTATATCAAAATTCTCCACCAAAAATTGATTTTTTTTTTGGCCGGTTTTTTTCAAAAAAACTGTGCGTTAAGGGGTTAATAGAGGAAGTAACATTAGCGAGAATATGACCGTAATAATTAGACAGCTGATTTAATGCATCTATCACAAAAATGAGTAGATCAAGCGCAAAACAGGAAGAACACTTGAATAAGTCAAAAATGTTTGTATCGTTTTCATCTCGCTAAAGTTATTTAAAAAAGTACCGAATGTGTAGCTTCTATATCATTCAATTAATGCGATTAATTAATAATACTGTTCCACCGTAAATGGATTGGCGTTCATCCTACATTCAACGCTGCACAGAATTTAATCAAATTTCGTACCCAATGAATTCTGCGTTTCAGAACGCAGTAACGACTGAACGAAGTAACATTAGCAACAATATGACCGTAATAATTAGGCAGCGGATTTTATGTATTTATCACAAAAATGAGTAGATCAAGCGCAAAACATTAAGAACACTTGAATAAGTCAAAAATGTTTGTATCGTTTTCAACTCGCTAAAGTTATTTAAAAAAGTACCGAATGTGTAGCTTCTATATCATTCAATTAATGCGATTAATTAATAATAATGTTCCATCGTAAATGGATTGGCGTCCATCCTACATTCAACGCTGCACAGAATTTAATCAAATTTCGTACCCAATGATTCCTGCGTGTCAGAAGCGAATGAATCTAGAAGCAGTAAAAGAATACAATAAAACAGCATGATCTTCCTTCTCTCGTCGTTTTGTGGTATCCCTCTCCTCCCTCTTTTCCGCGAGTATTCGTCCAGTCATCGTCCCCGGGAGTTTCCGACTGGGTCACCATGATCGTTCCAATCTGCGAACGTTCAACCGCGTGGGCGTCGTAATACCAAGAGTCTGTCGTTTCCATCGACATCGGTTTCACCTCGCGCAGCCGCCATAATGATCGCCGGGTTAAAGGAACAATTCGAGGCACTGTAACGACGCGTCGGGTACAAAGCGCACTTTTCTCGAGAACCCCACCCAATGTTCGCGTGACTGGTCGCGTGATCGATATAGGTCCAACCATTCAGCTCGTCGCCTTGGAAAGCGGTTGAAAAACTTCTCACGAAGTTGTTCCCCGCATTCCTCCCAGCCGTATAAACATTTTTGAGCCTACGTATCGCAAATCAATTTGTTCACGATATTCTAAAACTGAAAGAACAGGCGAAAGTAATCGGACAAGGTCGATTTTTTTCGAAGAAAAATTACATTGTCTCCATTGTGGAGATGCAATAAGTGTGCTATCATCTCAGCGACCCTTATTCCTCGACTGTTATTGACAAATCCAAGAAGTGGTGGCAAACATTTAGTTTGTACACGTGTATTATTATTACTGCTAGATAATGTTCATGCACCATTCGACACATTTTAAAAATTTTTCCCTGAGCACATCTTTGTGCTATCTTTTTCTCTAGGAGTGTATTCAAACTCTGCCGCTCAACGACAATAATAGCAGTACTATGTTTGTTTACATTAGAATGAAGCAATCCACAAATAGAAATCAAAATAAATACATTCACGTTTTTCAATATTCGATCCCCACAATATAATTTCTGATTCTCTGCTTCGAATTACTCAGTTTCTGGCGAAATAATTAAGTGTAAAAAGTAAAAAGATCACCGCGTCTACGAGAAGCACTTCCAAAAATATTGATGTCCTAAACATTACCGTTTATATCTATAGTTATACGAATGATCCGAGGATTATGAAATAAAATTCCTTGCATTCCAATGTACACGCGCGATTATCCAATCCATTAATAGAGTAATGAGAATGATCGTCGGCGAACAATGCTTCATACTATCTCCTTCCATCGTCGTAAATTCCTTGTGCTTACGACGGATTAAATTTAATTGAACGGCCATTCACCGACCAAGACCGTCTTTTAATTAAAGTTCAAGGGGGCAGCGTGGGGTCGCGATAAAACACGATTATTTGTGCGTTACTTTTCGCGTAACAAGACAGTTACACGCAGCTATAATGGACACGGGCCGGGCACGAGAGCCCTGACGATCGCCATCTTGACCGAACTAACCGCGTACACAGAGGTAAACGATGGCCGCGCAGGTGGTGTGCATTATCTGTCACTCACACCAGTGGATGCACAGAACCGTGAGTTCACCATGGCTTCCCGCGCGAGCCCCATAACGAGCCTATGATTGCCTTGGTTGGTCGGTTCTCTCGAAATAATCGGCCCCAACCCCCTCGGGCCGAACCGAGTCTACACCCCCTTCCCGATTCGTCGCCAGGTGATGGTACCCCGGATCTCTCTGTGATTGTAACCTGTGTGCACGTGACCTCTCGGCGAAACCGTCCAACCAATACCCTTTTACTCCCCATTACTTCAATCACATAACGAATAAATTACACTCTTGATAGGTTAAAACACAACGAAGTTCATTTGTTCATTCACAAAAAGAAGGAAAAGCCCGGCCAAACTTTTTAAACCCTATTACTCGAATTACATAACGAATTATGTACTCGCTAATTTAACACAGAGGTAAGTTCATTTGTTCATACACAAAAAGAGTGTCATTTGGATGATAAGGTTACATAGTAGACTTTGCCTTAGACGCTGTGTCATTAATATTTTTGATCTGCCTAATATACAATTGCATTCCTTTATTTTTATTTTCTTTCCTAATTTTTTCATAATTTTTCTCCATAATTTTTATTTCCTAATCATCTCTGGGAACAGAAAGTAGAGAACACCTTCGCTACCACGATTGTCCCATGGGACCGGCGCTTGTCTTTTATTTTGGACCATTTTTTTGACCGTTATTTCAATACATTTCGCAGCTCTTTGCCACTACAAAATGTTTAATATGAAATTTGTATTGTGGCCCACTGGTGCAAGTACAAAAATTCGCGTGGCAGCGGAAGGGTTAACACTTCCATTCGAAAGTATCTGTCAAATATGGCGTGATTCGTCCTCAAAGAGTTAACAAACGAGATCTTTACAGTACATTTTTTTCCTCGACGACTCGACGCTACGTTCCTGAAGTTGGGAACAATTTATCGAATCAATGAGGCCAGTTTTTGTTCGGCAGGAATTGCAACAACGAAAAAGGTACTTTCTTCATCTCCTGGTCTAACGGGGACCTCGTGGCAACAGAGTGCCGTACCTTTTACGACGGGTCGAGAATTTACGAGGATCCACGGACGGTACATCGCGCGAATCTCTAGCAGGGGCGGGCCGATCGCAAAAAAAAGGGGCTCAAGTTTTCGTGGCTATGAAGATTCACCGCGCGGAGCGACGAGAGACTCGTCGACCCGTCAATGTGAAACATCACCGTGGCACCCCGCAAATAGAGCCGACGGGATTTTGTTGCCGCGTACTCGAAATACGCGTGTCACTCCCGTCGACGTTTACAATTCTCCGCCTCGGAGAACGACGACGTCTCAGTCCTCCTTCCCGTTTCCCTTATGTTTGCGCGACTAAACGCGAGCCCTAGCCTCCTCTTCTTCGCATGTAGATAAATCAAAGATCGTGTCCTCAACAGCGAATCCGCGATAAAGGACAGGGGTGGCAACAGGCCGATTTTCGACCTGACTGGACATGAACATATTTTTATAGACATGATTCCGTATGTCTCAAGAAAATTGAAATGCGTAATTATTTACCCTGGATGCCAGTGAGTTTGCCTCTGTATGATTTAACGCAAAAATAAGTCAAAATCCTTGGATAATGAGAAACCGAGTCAAAGTTCTATAAAGCATGATAATATTAGGGGTACCCATAAGTAATGAATTATTTGCAAAGAATTTGTTTTGCCTTTAGTTCTGTACCGATCGTTGAAGAGGAAACACGTATTCTTTTACAGTTTTCGGTAAACCAGCCTGTGTTCAAAATATTCTAAAAAGTATAATTTTTTTTACAACCCTGTAGTAAACTGGCGGCGTCCGTACCTTCCGAGGATCATGTTCGTCATTGCATACTTTTTCATTTTCATGCGGGATTTAATGCAACGGTAACAACAAACAAAATTTGCGATGTTTATGGAGTTGTATTGAAGGTCAACAAGTGTCAACGTTGGTTCAGAAGGTTTGCTGCTGGTGATTATCATCTCTCTGACAGGCCTGGAAGTGGACGACCAGTTGAATTTGATAATGACACCCTAAAATCTCTAGCGGAAGCTGATCCAAAATTAAGTATACAAGAATTATCGAGAAACCTTGGGTCCTCATGGTCAACTATACAAAGGCATCTACACGAAATGGGAAAGGCATATAGGCAAGGAATATGGGTACCGCATCAATTATCTCAGAGCAACGAGAATATTCGTCGATCAATTTGCACTTCATTGCTATCCAGATTTCGTAGAGATCCATCTCTTAGCAGAATCGTTACCGGAGATGAAAAATGGATTCTTTATGATAACATAAAGCGTTCCAAGCAATCGCTTTCTGCAAATCAAACCGCAATATCAACCCCTAAACGTAGCTTATCACTTAGAAAGGTGTTACTGTGCATTTGATGGGACTGTCGTGGCATAATTCACTTTGAGTTGTTGAAACCTGGAGAAACAGTTACTGCTGAGTTGTATTGTCACGAATTACAACGTGTTCAGAACTATTGAAAAAGAGGGCATCTTTAGTCTACAGAAAATGTGTAATACTGCAAATTGACAATGCCCGGCCCCATACAGCGAAACTCACTCAGGAAAAAATCAAAGAATTGCAATGGGAAGTTCTACCACACCCCCCGTACTCACCGGATATTACTCCCTCTGACTATCATTTTTCAGATCTCTGGAGCATTATTTACGAAATAAAACATTGACTTCTGTAGAAGATGTAAGAAGGCACCTTGAATCATATTTTGTTTCACGAACCCTGAATTTCTATAAGAGGGGGATTCAAAATTTTCAGGAAAGATGTCAAACTGTCCTTGATCATGATGGAGATTATATAATAAATTCAGAAATAAAAACTTGAATTTATACAAAGTTTGTTTTAGATTTCAAAATAATTACTTATGGGTCCCCCTAATATCAAAGGATGCTAAGTTCGTGTTATGCCTACGGGGTTAAAAAGGAGGGAAGGAAGCGAAACCCGGTTTATGGAAAGTTCTAACTTAGGGCAACCTCTTAACGAGAACCACGACACGTAAATGGCCCCGCGGCACTCTTTGCCGCGGGATCGCGGAAAATTCCGAATGAAATGGCGCAGGGTTTTCGCGGTGGTTCCGAGGAGAAGGGGCCGAAAATTCTTCTTCCGAGTACGTCAGCGTATTTCCGTAAGTCGAGGCGCGGAGGACAAAAGAGCTGAGCGTCATCCGCCGAGTAGCGTCGCGTCGCGTCGCGGCGGGAGGCGAAAAGGAACGCGGAGATGGCTAAGAGGGAATGGAATTCCGCAGCGACGAATTCCGGAATTCCAGCCGGCGTCTTCGGCGTCACGGGATACGGAGCCCGGGGGCCGGCTCTCCCCGTACATGCACGTACGAGGACGCGTCCCGAATAACCGTTTACCGTTCAGCTTAGGAATGTTACGAACCGTGGCTCGGAACCGTGGCGCGGGCTTGCAAATTGTTCCCACGTTGTGCGCCGCGCCACGGCAGCCGTTGTCAAGAAATTTCCCAGGGGCCCTCCTCCGACGCGCACTGGCATACTGAGCGACCGGATCCGCGAGGTTCCGTCTTAGGTAAGGCGACTATCTTCTGTCCGGCGCCGCGTATCGCGTCTCCGTTTACACCGCCGAACCTGTCGCGGCTGACACCGTCGATTAGGAAGATAACTGGGCCATTGCTATTTGTCAATAAGAATATTCAAGAAATTAAAAGTGGGTACCCGGGTACCCGATTATCGACACAAGGGTTGAAACAAAGTCTAAAAATTAGGATAGTTGAAGGGTTCTGTGGATTATGTCAGGAGCTAGTCAGCCACGAATCTCGAGGTCACGAAATCCGACATAGTGTTGTATAAAACTCGAGTCTCCGAAGCTCCAAAGCTCAGTCTGAAAGACTAAGTTTCCAAAGCTACAATTATACACAGCTTAAGCTTTCAAAGCTTTGAGACTGAAAGCTTCAACGCTCAGCTCTCGGCGCTCGTGGCGTTCCAATAGGAAAAAGAAATAGACAACAATTCTATGTATATGTCGCATCTAGGCTGTGTATACATATTACATCGGAATATTCAAACACATCCTGGCATTACAGAAGACTCGAATCTTCGAGTTTCAAGCTCAAGCGTTGAGGACTCCAGTTCTCACAGCTCAAGGTTCGAATCTGCCGAGCAGAATGCCGAGCCTTCAAAGCTCAGGACTCAGAGCTCATTTTAACAAGACTAGGATTCCTACATAGGTACAAATAGAACCATTCTCACAAGAGGACCGTAACAGGGTTAAGAAATAGCGTAACACAATAAACCTGAACCTGTCTCGGAACTGTCGTAGCATGTATAAATTGTCGAACATTGTCACCGCATTTTCGGTTAAGCTCCATCGTGTCTTACAAATAAAGTTAACGGACCACAACAGCGCGTTATCAGCTACATCTCGAAACCCCGCATACCGAACGCTGTCCAACGCGAGCCTCGTCTATAGGCAATCGTCGCAGCATCGTGGACCAGCGGGCAGGAGAAATTACAAGCTGCGAGGACAAATCAGTCGGCAGTCGATCAACGAGGGAGAAAGCGAGTCGGAGGTGGTTCTTTTAACGAAGCGTGTCCAGAGAGACGTGCATCCATCGTCGAGGCAAGGGTCCTTCGTCCTAGAACGCGTCGCCACGGTGTCGGTGTGTGCTCGCTCGCTCGCGCGCGCTGTATAACGGATTGTCCGGCCGGGTAGAAGTTAGTGGTAGCTGTCTGAACGGTTGAAAAGCTTATATAGGCACTCCGGATTGCCATTCGGTCGTCCGCGGCCAGCTAATCGGGGGGAATTAGATGAATATCTTACCTGGAAATCGGGACCGGGAGAGGCCGGTGCAAAAGAGGAGGACGCCCGGATCGGAGACGAAGACGGGGACGGAGACGGAGACGGAGACGGAGACGGAAACGGCGAAAGAGAAATGGACGGGGGAGGAGGGAGGAGTCTTTGGTTGGTAATATAGTGGCCGTGGCGATCGCAATAACTTACTTTGAATAAATGAAACGCCGTCCCCGACCGCCGTTCCGAACGCGAGTCAGGTTTCGCCGGGAGAGCGGCAGCAGTCCTTCAACAGGACAATGTTTTAAGCGTTCGCCAAAATAAACGACGACGGGTCGCGATCGCTCCGCTCCGATCCCTGGCCAGTTTCTGGCCTGTCAACGTCGTTCTCGGGTCTAGGATACCCTAACGTCGCCGGGACCGATCTGGAAATCGCGGACCTCGCCCGGTGACAGCAGTTCCTGTCGTTCCTAGCCTGGATACATGGACTGTCCGCGGGCAAATTTTCGGTCGAGGTTGCGTGGGATAGATCGTACACAGATACCACTAATAACTAGCTATTACCAGGCCGCCGGATCCCAGATACCTTCTACGCGGTGTAACTAATAATCACGCGATGGACGTACAAGTGCAAGATGGACATACGTCGAATTTGCTAAAACTTGGCGATTCTTATTGTTCTCAGGCCAAATCGATTCGCCTGTTCTGTGCTGGAACAATTTTCGATTACCCTCCGTTCAAGACCTGTACGATCATTTCCTCCTAAAATGTATTCTTTCACAAAGCCACAGAGAATTAGGTGTAGGTTACATCTCATAAAGTTGATTACAGAAATCGCAGAAGCAGCATATGTATAACGTACATATTCTATGCTTCTGCTTTAAAAATTGTATAAGAGTCCAATCTTTATTTTTGCCACTGCACTGGTAGACCGAACATACGTCTTCCTCCAAACACCAATTCATTCGCCTACTATTTCTTTTTCTGTACTATTTTACACTCAATCCTTCAAACACTTAAATTCTAAAATCTGCAGAAGAATCATTCCCGAAAAACATTTTCAATCTTTCTAGGGACGCTGTAATTCGTAATATTTTGAAGACACGTTTTCTTTAAAAAATATTAAAAAATATATTTTCCACCCGTGCTGATCAATAAAAGTAGAAGTGCAAAGTTTTTAGATGAGACCAGGTTTATTATTTTACTATCTGTTTCAACGAAACCATCGCTGTTTAAACATCGACAATTTCCTGAGACTGGGAAATTTAATGTTCGAATACAATCTTGGACCCACTGTATGCATATCTATTTTTCATTTAAGAATCTTGTAAAAAAAGAAGTTGGGTGTAGTTGTCCCCATTTTCCTGAGACTGGGAAATTTAGTGTCCGAATACTTTTTGGATCCACTGTATGTACACGCATATCTTTATTTTATTTAAGAATCGTGTAAAAAAAGAAGACGAGTATAGTTGGGCCTATTTTCTCGCGAAGAATCGACAGGTTTTACACGGATAGCGTACGACGAAGTTTGAAAGAAGGAGACGACGCGACGAAGGGACTCGTGTCCCGCCCTTTTGTAATCGATTACTGTCCAGCGGTCCCTGTCGAAACGTAAGAGCGTCGAAGTTCGCAGCGCCAGATTTACGTATAGAGCAGCGCTGCCTGTCAAAGTAGAAACAGACTGTGCCGGTCCTTCGTAAATTACGAGACAGCCGGGGCCATCTTTTACATGCAACAACGCGCAGGATTTTCAGCCATTGTATCGGCCGAGGGCTGCCCTTTGATAAGTCACTGGCTGACTAACGAAGCCTAAAGGTGGTTCGCCGGTTTTCACCCGTCCCTCTCGCCTTCGTCCACGTCTCCGCATACCCTTCTCGCCGTCTTCCTACTTCTTTACCCCGTCCCCTGTGCGACTCCGAGTCGTCTTTAATCGACCACCGCTGATTTAGATCCGACGGGCCGATCCCTGACATCGGGACGAGTAATTAGGATTCAAGCTCGTGCGTTGATCGAGACTTTCAGATTACGCCGGACCTGTCCCCGGATTTTTCAGTGAAACCGATCCGGAACATTTTGTAAACGAACGTAGCGTGAAAACTACCTTCTCGGAGAATGCGCTCGATTTTCATCGCATTCCTCAAACCTCCATAAGTTCGAGGAGACCTCCAGTTTCCATAAGTTTCAGACTTATTCGTAGACCGCGGATTTTTATGCAAGATAAAAATTGTTTCAATTGCAAGCTACGAGGGCTACATTTCTTGTGTAATTGCGGAGAATTCGAAACAATGCAATAACATTTTTAAATTCGTTTAGTTTTTACTGTTTTGCGTTTGATCCGCTCGTTCTTTTCATAAATGCATAAAATCCGCAGTCCACTTATTACATGTCTAGCTGCATTCTGTAAATTCTTACTTACTAGCCGTCAAAGTGCTTGCAAAAATGTGGAAATTATGTGTCCATAGATTGACACACACAGGGTCCTTTCTGTGATGAATGTTGTCACATTTTTTGACGCATGTTTTGCTATTAACAATACTAAATATTTCAAGTTATAAAAATAAAAGTGACAAAGTTTCAGATCAATTGTTCTACAAATGGAAGAATAGCATCATACTTTACGTGAAAAATCAGACAAATTGACACGAGGGACGGATGAGGGTTAAATATTGTCCGTGTCTACTTTCGGAGGGTATCCGAGCTCGCACCGATCGTTCCATCCAGCTCCATGGAGGCGTACGTCTGACCCGATCGGTTATCGGGGCCGCGTTGTCTCGAACGGCGATATTAATTCGCGATTCCATTTAATTTTCTCCCTGGGGACCACCGCAGCGCGGTCCCGTCATCGCCAATCAATATGCTAACGAGCGATTTCGTGGTGAACAGAAAGAGAGAGATAGAGAGAGAGAGAGAGAGAGAGAGAAAGAACAAGTAAGAGAGAGGACAGCGTAGGAATGAAACGGGGGAGACCGAACGGAAAGAAGAGAGTCGATCGGTAATCGAAGCGGACTCGCCGCTGGGGAACCTTCCACCTTCGTTCTGGGTATCTCTTTTGAATGTGCGCCGGCCAATTAAAATAATTAGCGACGAGACGAACGAGACCGACCTTACCGGGCCGATTATAGATACAGATACGGAGAGGGAAAGAGATCGATGAACGGATAGAGAGACTGGCAGAGCGGACGGGAAAAGGAAAACGAAGGGTGGAGGACGCGCGTTATTTACCGCGAAACTGATTTAATATCCGCTCTCGAGTAACGGGCAGCTCGTTACGCGAGCACAGAGAGGAAAAGTGGTAACCGGGGGCCGATCTTAATGAAAATGGTGTCCGTTTCGTGTGACGAGAGGCGAACGCTGATGGATCTTCGCCGGTCTCCGCGCCGCAAACTCGTTATAGTATATCGGCCCTGCTCGCTTTTCACCGAGCGCCATTGTTGCTGACACGTTTAACGTTACATTCCAACGTTTTTAAAAACGTTTCAGAACGTCCAAGAACGTTCCACGCGAGACTTCAATCAAGGTGTTTAATGCAAAAGCGGTGTAAGTCAATCTTTTGACAATTTCGTTTTGCAGCACGTCTCGAGTGCTAAACCTTTGTTCTATCTACTGCAGAAGCGGTGTAAGTACAGTTACATTAATATTCGTACAGAATAACCTTTTTTAAATTGGACGAAACGACCCGACTATTTTTTTGAACAATTAGAAGCTTTGGTTTACTAAATGGCGTGCAAAATTGAAAACATTGCAATTCGTAGGAAGTACAGGAAAAAGTGAGAAAGGTACGTTTTAAAACCTTTTTTCGAGCAAGTAATGAAAACTTAAAATATGCGTTTTATATGTTAATTATACACATGCTGAAAATTTCATGAACTGGAACAGTACAGAAGGTGCAACTCTTCATATCCAATGTGAAATTTATCTATCTATATATTCAGAGCACGTTTTGGAGTACTTTATATTTAATTGTCTTTCAACTCAAATTACTCGAAAGTGAAATCGTCTCTTCATTGCAGCAGTTTTTTCACTCATACAAAATAACAATATGTTCTGTAATAAGAAAGGTATTATTATAAGTACTATACTACTTCCATTTATTACCCGACTTCAAATAAGTAGTAGTTCCTAAGTGTTCCTAATAATTTGATCACTATCTGCGTGTAATTGTGGTATTATTGATGTGCGACTGTGTAATATAGATTAATAAAATAAGTAACCACTGACTGCAGAAATAAATGTCGAGTCTTCGTCGACATACGCATAAAATAAAATAAGAGTATAATAATTCGTAAAGAGATTGTCACTCGAAAATTGTTGGTTCACCGTATCCAGCATACATAAATTTTTTTAAACTGTAATTTCCAACGAATGTTTAAGGACACTTGGAAATGGATATGCTTTAAGCATAAGAGTATAATAATCCTTAAAGAGATTGTTACTCGTAAGGTTACGATTAAATTTTTATGAATTTGCTTAATCACGATCGAAGAACACGTTGGGAAATTCTTGGCTGTTAATCGTTGGGTTGTAACACATTATTGGGCAACTTCAGCGCGTGAAACGTTAACTGAAAAATTACGACGTACTTTCGAACGTTGAAAATTTCGATTCTATTGATGAAACGATGATGTTCAGTAAAAGTCAGTTGGAGAAACAGCTTATAATAAAGGGCTCTTCGCTGGGAGGCGTTTATCGAGGAGGAAACAGTTCCTACCGAAGGATGGAATCCAGAAACCGACAACCGGTCAGAAAGGTTTCGCAGTGCCGCAAAGAAACGAGACAAATCACCGTTATTAGTGGGTTCGCCGGAACGGTTTCATTTTCGTTATTGCCGGGCAATTTTACAGTAGTAAAGTGAAATTAAACGGAAACGCGTCGCCCGAGGCCGATCGTACATAATCCTTTAATATTTTCTAGTAGCCCTCGCGTCAGAAGATGACGGCAACCCGAGAGAGACAGAGCTAAGGTATCAGAGTATCGTTCCTCCACCGGATTAAATTCGCGTTTACTTTGATCGTTCCTGACACAATTTTCTCTAGTAACGATATCTTTAGCGCGATTGCACAACCGATACGTAAATTAATAACCATCTACGCTGCGAAGAGATTGGACCACCGTGTAGATCTACCAATTAATCATTAATCTTTTCCAGCTGTCGTTTCCTGACGTGCTTCATGCTTTCCCGGGCTAAACTTTTCCAAAACCATCCTATTATTAATTACTGCTCGCTATCAGCTTTTTAAAAAGGTAAAGGATTTTAACGATCTTAATCATTCTGAAATTTCAATGTGACAGTATTCTTTCGTCTGTACAATCCATGGGATCCGAACATTATGCATTTACAGGAGTGCTCGGTTAAATTTACATCCGTTCGGAAGTCGGCAGTTCAATTTTCGCGACCACCTTCTTCGTCTCCATTCTTTGCATTTTATTAATTCACTATTCTTGTCTACCGAGGTATGTAGCTTGACCAAGCTCAAGACACTGACAAGTGACGCTGACTCCTGTAAATTTAACCAAGCAAATTTTAGTTAAATTTAACGGAGCAATATTGTAAGTACATTTTGCGAAGCCGGATTCGAAAAAAGATGCAGAGTATATAGTTTTCATACATTTAGCAAATAAATTGGAAACCTAACAAATACTTAGAATAGCCAGTTTGCTCCCGTGGCCAATCTGGGTCGTTTATGTGCAGAGCGTAATTTCTTTCTTTCCAATATTTATTTTCTCCCATTAATGCTTTAAACATTTGACGTCCCAACAACCATGTATTAAAATAGGAACATGAATACTTAGACCAGAATTTTTTAGATCTTCTTGAAACCGAAGTTACCAAATATTTTACTTTTACTCTGGAAAAAATTGAATCGCGTATTACTGTCATGATGAATACGGTAACGTCAAGCAACCAGGTGCGAATGCATATGCACTAGAGAAGCCATCGAGTCGAGACGAGCCGGGTTCCCAAAAATTGTTGAGAATTCCGAAATTTTCGAGAACCCGTCCCAATCCCAAATAAAATTCTCGACCCGTCCCGTCCCGATCCCGAATAAAATTTTCGGGTTCCGCACACCTCCAATATGCACGAGCATCGTTGAAAAATAAAGAAATGATTTCGCTAGTTCTCTCATCCTCAGGATACTTATAATGTCCCTTTCAATAAGTGTCCCTGTGGTGCCACCTCTCCCCTACCGCAGGTCCTTCATCAGCGGTAGGATACGACACGAAAACTCAGCTTCTGGTTCGATTACAAAGCGTTACAGGTGTACAGGAGCGATTCCCCGGCGGGGAGAGCCCGTACATATTTCACTATCATCGTCCAGTTACCGGCGGTGTCTCTTCTGTGCACACGGCGTAGCAGCCCTCCCCTGTATCTCGTCCAATCTCTTCGCGCAAACGTCTCAACTGGCGGCAGGCATAAATCTTGGTTCAGCGGTGGAGGAGCTGAGGTCTGAGAGGCAGCGGGTAGGAAGACGACGACGACGACGACGAGGACGAGAACGAGGAGGAGAACGACAACGACGACGAGGAGGAGGATGAACGAAAAGGAAGATCGAGAGGGTTCGTGGGCAAAGAGAGGGAGGGAGAGAGAGAGAGAGTGAGAGAGAGAAGCAGCGTGGCGGTGGCGGCAGCTACGACAGCCGAGGATTTCACGTGAAGCAACAAGGGGAATCACGAGGAGAAGAGGATCGAAGAGGAAACAATCGGCGATCACGTGGCTGACGGAAGACGATCTCGGTCTCGGAAGTCCTCTTGGCCGACCAATGCGAACGGGAGCGGCGAAACCGATCCACAAAGCTCGAGCTCCGCCTACGTGGCCCCCGTTGCTCATCCTTCCCGTTTCCCTGCCTTCTCTGGTTGTTGCTGTTGTTGTTGTTCCTACCGCTGCTGCTGCTGCTGCTAGCTGTTCCCGCATGCTGTTGACCGGAGACGGCAGCACGATCGGACAGCCGCCACCCGTTGTTTTCGTTCTTCTTACCTTTCCCCTCTTCAACAGGCTGCCCCCCCCCCACCCCACCTTCGCTCGAACAGCATTCGGGCCCCTGTTCTCCCGGCCCCCGCCTTCGGCTCGTGTCAATTAATGTCCCTCCGCGTACAACGTTGCGCGGCTACTTTCTTCGCCGCATCGCTTCCCTCTTGTGCCGCCTTCTAGGCCCCCTTTCCTGGCCCCCGTAGATTGATCGATGGCCGCGGACCCCGCGATGAATTGGGCCCCGTCGCCGCCGTATTTTTCGGCGACCTCTTCTCCGCAGACCGTTCCACACGACGAACGTTGTACCGCTCGACGGCTAGCCGAACGCTGCCCTTCCAGAGGTGTGCTAGAACCCGAAAACTTTGGGTACCCAACGGTCGGGATGGGTCTGGAAGGCATCGGGGTAAAACTAGGTAATACGCCACGGTTTACAAAACGCCCCGCCTTTGTTTTACGCAGGCAAATAACAATAGATCATCACGAACGACAGATTCACATTCCACTCAGAAGCCTGGAAGCATAATGAAAGAAATAGTAGACGAATCTGACTAGACAACAGGCAAAGACAAAAAAGAAACTGGAACAAGATCTGAACTCTTGAAACAATAGTTACAACATGGCACAGTTCGGACTGCATTGTAGAATCAAAATTCTAGGCTCTTCACCAAAAAGGTGATTCAAATTTCAGTCCTGGAGCAACTTAGATCGCATAAATGTGTCTTATTTCAACACCTAACCGATGGTCATTCTTCAAAAAATAGATATCTACTAACAAATTAGTATACATTGAAATGAGCAGAACGATCAGCCTATTCCTCACTTCCAACGTGCAGCCTTACATCCCCATATTTCAAAATTATAAAATACCCGATTAGTAGAACAATTATCCTACTGTAAAATTTCGAGTTTCCTGATGGATTTATTTAAAATATAAGATTATGAAAAATAAACGAATATGGATGAATATTAAGAGAGCATTCCCTGCTGTCATTATCGCGTTCAAGGATAAGAAGACGTAGCTCGGTCTAATAAAATTATGCCAACCATTTCGAAGCATCACCTATAGCTTTTTGTCCCCTCCAACGCAGCGAGGAGAATTAGCATCGCCGTTTTCGGGAGCCTACGAAAGAAACGAGCGGATCCGGGGGTGCGGCGTCCAGCTGCGGCCAGGTTACGCTTTTGCGGGTAAACGGGGCTAATGAGGCAGTTTGGCTGCGTCAGGGGCGCCGGTTATATTTTTCTTTGACGCATCGAGCGCTTGTCCAACTGTCCGTCCATCCATCCGTCCAACGTCTTCGTGGTCCGGCAGCCTCTCTCTTCAGCGGCACCGGCCGGCGGACGTAGAAGGGAGACACAACGCGGCGGAGCGTAGCGAGCGCGGGAGATTGACGTGGCACGTTGTCCCAGTTGACAAGAATGTGACAAGAACTAAACTGACTTCGCTGTCCCGCTCGTCCCGTGCACCGATGTAGGCGGCGTTCGTGCCGAAATTGCCTGTTCTTCTTATTCGCCTCGCTACCGGCCCAAGAAAAGATCGGAACGGTCTCCCGAGTGTCGCGCATCTGATCCTCCGGGGAATCGACAGCATCGACACTTAATTTCAACGATACGAATCAATTTCTTGTTACGTACGTACAATTTTCCTTCATTGCTCTTTGACTCTCTCCTTGAAGCCATATGATAGTTAGAGGGAATCTGCTCCGTATATTCAAAAATCCAACTCATCCACGGGGGTACAACAGGGTAGAGAAATTCTAAGAGCTTAACCCTGATTTTTACATCAATTTTGTACTATATAAAGCCCACAAAATTGCCCATGGTCGGATGCATTCCGAGACAAGTCACCATGAGATATACATTGTGCGATCAGAATCATAGTCTCTTTCCGTCTTAACCTAACAGTACGCATTATTAGTGTTAAACTATGCAGAATTAAACATAGAACTATTGTAAAGTCCTTAAATCGTTCTTAATGTATTGTACTCTACCTTCACTCTATCCGAGTTCAGCTTATTTCAAAACCACATTCCCTTTTGAGATTCCAGTATACAACCCACAACGGTACACGTTTGCCACTTAAAGTATACCTGAAAATTCTTAAAAGTTACGAGGCTAACATCATTTTGCATCCCTTTCTCCACACAACGAATCCCGTAAAACACTAATAATCCTCGGTCACGCATACTTGCTTAACCCTCGACACGTAACATTCTAAATAGGTATTCCTCTTTCCTCCTCATGTCGAAGATTTGTAGAAGACGAAGGCTAATCGACGCGCCTCGAGGACGAGGTTTGTTCTCGATGATTCTACAAGACCACCTCGGCGAACCGTTTCGCAGCCCCGTTTCCGGAAGTCGATCACGAACATCTATCTCGACACCGGTCGACAGATCCGCCCGAGGATCCCCGTTGATCCTTGGACAGGACGCGGCCCCGTAGGATCCGATGTTTACACAGGGGACAAAAAGCTCGGGCACAATGATGACGTTACAGTTTCGTTGTCGATCTGTCAGACACGGTTACAAGCCCATAACCTTCCCCCGGAATGATTAACCGGTCTCTCTCTCGTGATCCGATCGACGGGCTGATCGCTTTCGGATGAAGATCCGGTTGGTAAAAAGGGGACGGAAGATCGGCGAGGGAGGGGGGGAAGGGGGAGGAGGAAAGGAGAGGATAGAGAAAGAGGGGCTGATCGGGGGCAACGGACTGCCTCTTTTGGAAAGATAAAACGCGGCCAGGCCAAATCCTCGACGGCTACCGACGGCGTTTCTGTACGCGCAAGTATAATGCTCGGAACCAAGCGGAAAGGGCAACGGACGGAGGAACACGATCAGAACCCCGCGGTGCAACGCCGCTCGATCCAATCGACGAGCAAGATTGATGGTTTCTTAATAACCGAGAAAAACCGGCAAAACGATCGGCGCAACTTCGCGCCACGGGTGGCCGCAATGCGCATTACACGCGAACGACATGGTTTTTCATCGCCGACACGACCGATCGGGATATTTCCTCTACCTACAACGTCCCTGCTGACTCGCCCTTTCGCGCGTTTCTGCTGACACTAGGGCCGCCGCTGACGTTCGAACGCTGAATTTTATCCTAACGACGAGTTTTGACTCGCCGCGCCGATTCGAGAATTTCTTTTCCCCAGTTTTCGTTACTTCGGATTTTATGCCGTTGCGAATAGTCGTCGAGCTAATCCTCTTTCAGACTTAACTCTTTGATGTAGTAGTACGTCTTTTGACAAACAAACGCCGGTGTAGCGGTGTAGTATTACGTTTCTCTTAAAGAAGAATTTAAACATCGTGGCATTTTCCACTGACGCTATGCAACCCAAACAATTTATTTCCCACGCTTTACGACCTTAACGCCAGGTTTACGGAGCAGTAAAAGTGACTATTTTATATTACTTTATATAAATAACAATAATGTATTCATCTAAATTTTTAATCACGTTTGTTTATGATATATACTCAAAGAGATAAATTTTGTTATTATATTAGTGATTATTTATATGAGCAATACTTACTAACTTTTTAATAATCGTAAACCAAAAAGATTAGAACCTGTCATTTCGACGGGTCCTATGACGCTGTATTTAAATTGTTCTGATAATTATTTAATTCGTATCGATCTAAATATTTATGGTTTTAAGTAGACTTTTATTACTTCGCCGCTGCAGAATAAAATAATCGATATCCATTTACCAACTCGAGAAAAATGAATATTAAATATACTAATTGACTTGTTGCATTTTTTATGTCCATTTTGAAAGATCACTTAAGGACTAAATATAATCCACCCATCTGTAGGCAAGCTATAAGCACTACCTATAGTGTCTTCCGGTAAGAGCGATAGAACTGTGAATTCAAAAAGATGATGTAACACCGCTTTATGTGCAAGTAAATTCGATGACATGAAATACAATATCCTCCAAATGACCACCACGATTGCGTTTAGCGGAAAGAACACGACAAACCCTTCTTTCGATTACTCTGGGACATAAATCAGATCATAATCTCGCCGATAACACGAATAATGTTTACTTGGTGACCGTCAACAGTTTATGGTGTGTTGGAATAAACGGGAGACTTAGCATGGCCCCAGAAGAAAAAGTATGATGGCGTCAAGTCCCAAGATCTTGATGGCCAGTTGACAGCTGCATTTTTCTCGATATGATCCAGTCGTTGAACTCTGATCTCAATAAAGCGATAGTTTCAGCAGCAGTGTAGCATGTGACACGGCTTCTCATTGACGATGATGGCTTGTCAAGAAACACTGAATACCAATGACTCTGACAGTTGGAGAACAAACATGGCAACTGAAGGATGTATCCTTCTTATTGAAAGACACTTCGAATATATTTCTTGATTTCACAGCTATGCAACCGGCGCGTCTACAAGCGTCTCAATTACAGTTGCACGCCACTCTATTTCCAAACTGTTCCTAAAAAATCTTGTGAACGGTGTCGGACTGTAGACGCAGCACTGTTCAATAACTCGTCACGAAGTTACACCTGCGATTATCGATAATAGCATCGTTTACACCGGCACGTACACATGTAGCCGAGGGAATTTCTCGGGGGACGTCCGAGACGTTTAACGATCTCGCTACGTGACAGGAATCTATCATCCGCGGCGGGGCCCGTACGACGGTCGGGCCCCAAACGGACCGAAAAAACGTTCCCCGGTTTCCTACACGCGTATCGTATACACGGGGCTACGGGTCGGTGTCACTTCCACTCGTGTCACCTGTCAAACGTAGCGCTCGCACCATGAAATTAATCGATCTACGGCTCAGATAGCACGGTCACGCGATGCAGAATCCCGGTTTCGCTGGGAATCGCGCTCCCGTGGCAGAACAAAACAAAAACAAGAAAAAAGAACGAAGGAAGCTAAACGAAGGATAAAAGATCGAAACGGATTCGTAGACACCTGAACGCGAGGATCGAGAGAGACTTTCCGCTCGATCGAAAAGGCAAGGACACGTGACGCGAATCCATCATCCCTGACGGACCCGAAATCGCATCGGAGGTACGCTTGACGGACCCAGAGCCGGAGGAGGGCCCGAAGAGGAGTGTTCGGCCGTCTCACGACGCACGATTCCTGTCTTACACAGGACGCCTGTCAATTCGAGTCATGTCAAACGTCAAACGACTTTCGCCCGGATCCGAGGCTAAGGTCTCTGTCGCTCCGTCGCTACCGTCGTCGCCCGGATTCGAGAGCCCGAATTCCATCGGCGGGCCTCCAGACGAATTTCACCAGCTACCCCCCCCCCGTACCCCCGGGTCTTCTCCTCCTACCCCCCCCCCCCCCCAAGGTTCCACACAAAAAAGACCGCCACACAGCTGTAACGAACGGCGAACGATTCCAGCGAGACCGCTGGAACGAATCCGCAACACGGCCGACGACTCAATCCGACGGGAGGATCCGCGAGTCCCCGCGACACGTATTAATTGCGGGCCGCGGCGCGTGTAATTAGTTTCGTTGAACGATAATATCGGACGATGGGGGCGATCCGCGGCCGATACCCAGCGTCGCGGAGCCCACGGGCCCTGTAATTATTGATATGTGTAATTAAATACGGACGGCGCGGGGCGCGTAGACGCGGTTAAGTCGGCCCGTGATTAACCGTTCGTTATTCGCGAACAATGCGAAGCGCCGATGGGAGATCAGGTTGATGGCTACTTCATGGTCCTTGATGCCTGCAGGATCGACGAAAACAGATTTATTTATAGTTTATTTGAAAGTGTTCGCATAAACCGCGAAATTCTGAAATTGCACATGGCTTACAATTAACTGTTACATAAGTAACATGTATAATAGAATATAACTGTCATTGACATCGGTGTATGTAGGATAAAAGAAGCGAAGACTTCGAACTACATGTATAACACAAAACTACAACGAGTCGTACAAATCAATATGTTTTTGAAGAAAAGAAGAACGTTTCTGATGTTGCCTTCGCTCAGGTTCATTAAATAGAGGTAGAAATGTCTTCGCAGTGACGCCATCTGAGCCCTCCGACGGCGGAGCCTGGATCTGTTTTGACCCAAAGAATCAAACTCTAAATTTAATTACGCCGATTTTAACGGTGAAATTAAGTGAACAGCTATTATATTAGGATTCACAGAAAGACTACCCTATCTGCAAGGAGCACCACCAAAAATATGTTTAAAAAATTGATAAATACAGCAGTGTAAAAACGCTTCACTGACAGAGCGGCAACAGATCTATCCTGTGAAACTTCTGATTCGAAAAGCGAACGACAACGAAAATCATCACGAACGACGTTTTCGCCGCATATTATGCACGAGAGGATAAAACAATACGTTCTCGAAAGAAGGTTGTCTCGCGAAACTCCTGCGGATCTGATTCCTGAAAAGGCGAGCCGGCCGACAAACGACAAATCGATCGCATCTACTTCGATTACCGGCGCTCGGAGCAAAGTCCCGGGCCCTCGCCGATCGAAAGAATCGATCTCCCCGTGACATCCCCTAATGAACGCAATTAGTTCCACGGGCGAGTTGACCGTTCAAAGATGCATAGCTCGGCCATGTCCGCGCAATCTCGCCGCAGCTTCCATTGAGACATCGGAACTCTTAATTGCAAGCCGCACGGGCCCCGGCCGAGGGTGTAGTCAGGGTGGCGAACGGGTATAGTGGAAGATCTTCTTCATCGACGGGGCAAAGACATTCGGGGCAAAAGGCTCGTAAATCGTGGCAGGCCAATGGGACGTGGCGATGGTACCGTCTCGCGTTCACGATTGGCGGCACCGGGCAAAGCATCCGGCTCCGACCGGCTTGTCCAATCCCGGCGTGGTGCCCTCGAAGCGATTACCTACGTAGCCTGGGTCCCGATCGCTCATGCTAATTTCATAACAACTACCCTTGCGCCAATGGGCGAGCCGGGCTTAGAAAAGAGCGAAAACGACAGCCAGCCAGCCAGCCCGGCGTGGCCACGGCCAGCCGCGAGGGACTTGAACGACCAAATAAAAAGAAACGAAAAAGGGTCCACCTACCCGGCCACGGCCACGGCCACAGTGAAGAGGCAATGAAAGCCGCCTATTCTGTTCGGCAGCCGTAGTGCGTCCACGCGTGTGTATGTAGGCGAGTCGTAAAATGGAGAGCTCATCTCGAGGTGGTACCCGATCGTTAGACGGCCGCCAGCGAGGGTGGCGGGGCTGCTCGGTTAGGGTACGCTCGCCGGGTAGGGTACGCGTTGTCATCGCGGCTGGGAGTCGTGAACGTTTAAAATTAACTCGCGTACCAAGGATTTATCGGGCCAGTCCCCGGTCCTCACCGTCACGCGAGCTTATATCAGGGAGAAATGTTACTTACGAGTCCACACAGCTGAAGTGTTCCTCGCCCAGCCACGGTGTTCGACAATGGTGCACGCCAGCCCGTGCTGGCGATTGACCCCCGTTGTTTCACCTATTCTCGAGCCTGCTCGACAGAAATGAAAATGCTTAATCATTTACACGACCGTCGATCAACCGTTCCCGGGGTTGATAAATGTTCGACGGTTTCAACAGACCGAATCCTTCGCGCTGGATCTCTGCTGTAACGTTAACCCTTCAATACAGTGGAACATCATTTACGTCGACGAAACTCTAATGAGAGCCCGATTGTCTGAACACTTACAGGACTATTATGTGAACTACTGTCGAGAGTGGCTCTAGAAACTATGGTGATGAAAGAAAGGATCTATGATGACCCATGAACTTCAGCTGGTGTATACGCTGATTCCGCCGTTTCGAACGTCTATCGGTTTTCACGATTCTAAAAAGACGTGCTAGAAAGCAGATGACGATTCAGAATTTCTGCAAGCGTTCCGAAATGGTAGGGGGTTCATGCAAAAGTAGAATCACGTCGGGCCAGCGCAAGAATGGACGACTTCCGGGCCATGAGCTGGCGAAATTAGGTAGAGGAAGGGCACGCTGGAAGTATTATCGACGGTTGGCCGGGCCGAAGGGAAGAAGGCGGTGCCGGGCAATAATATTTCGCGTTCCGCAATTTTTTGCCCGGCGAAGAGTTCCATTCGGGGCTCATCGGCGACTCGTGGTGCGCCGTGGGTATTAATTCCGGGAGAGAAAGAGAAAAACAGAAAGCGAACAAGGAGCGAAGCGGCGCGGCCGCGTTCGACCGTAGAGGGGCGGGAGGCGAAGAGGTACAAGGAGAACAAAACGATGCAGAAGACCATCTATGAGATGAGAAAATAATAATAAAGTGGAAATGAGCGAGCCGGTCCATAAATTGCTCCGCTCCTTGTTAATGGTCTGGGGGCCCGGGGCGACCTCAGCTAAACGTGGCCCGGTCTGACCCGGCCTCTATCTTTCTCTCCTTCGCTCTCGTTCACCGTTGGTCTGCCCTCTTCCACCATGGTTGGGCCCGACCGAAGGATCTGGTCCGACCCGTTCGAGACGCTCTTGGAAGGCTCATTTCTGTATTTAATGGACGCCCAGAGATGGCCACCGAGTCCCTGGGCTCCCGAGAGTCAGAAAGAGGGACTAAAAGGGTCCGGAGGACACAAAGGATACACGTCGAACCTTGGTACTGGCTGTGATTGGCGACCAGGCGTGGCCCCACCAACAGATATTCTGCATCTCTTTAAACGTGGTGGACCATGCTCAAGCCAGGGACGCTTATGTTTTACCTTTTTGCAGTTTAACGGTATTGGGGAAAAAACTGAGAAATGCTATCTAGAAAAATTACCAGCTGCCTGCAAGAAAGATTTACATGATATGAATGAATTTACAAAGTATAGCTATGCTGTGTATATAAGAACGAATATGGCTTTATGGCTTAAGTTTATTTTTATAAACATTTGATTTATCGTTGTGTTGCTTTGATTACACTTTTTTATTTTGGAGTGTGTTCAATTATAAATAATGTTATTGTTACAATTAGTTTATCATTGCAATCAGATATATAATAGAATAGTCATTCGTATCTGTTTATGAATGTTATGAACTATCTTCCGTTCAGAAAATGTAAAATGGGTTTCAATAAATGTTCTTTTGAATGTTACATCGGCTTATCATTGTTGCCTTTGAATCTACAGTAGTTGATAATATCGATGAAAGAGGGCAGCAGCGATCAAACAAATCCCAGCGACATCTATAAGACTCTCGTTGATACAAACACAAGTTGACGTGAACGACGTTATCATTGCCGAGTTATAAAATCACAAATTCGAAATAAGAACAGATCTAACGGCAGAGACGAAATTAATCACGTAATTTATTATTTTCTTATATACTGATGGGTCTCTAAACTCCTATTATCTGTGTCTTACTAACTGTAAAATTGTGGGGACAAGTCATCATAAAGACCATTGAAAATTCAAATTAGATTACGAATTATTTAATTATTATTCCTTTTTAAAATGGGCTAGTGACTTTTAGGCCAACCTGTAAATGTATTGCAAGTTCGCAATCCAACAACGAATCCAATAGTAGACTTAGGACGAAACGTTTGCTTTTCCTCCGAAACAAACAACTCGATCTTACCGCAACGAAGACAGCAAATAGCGCCACTTTTGGCAACACGATCAAACTTCTGGAACACAAACATTATCGACAAGCGACAAGGCTGCCGTCTTTTTTTTTTTTTTTAAGGTGGTAACACAAAAGAAGTATAGGAGCACAGACGAGGTATAGGAGCAGACCAATCACCATATGGGCACAAACGAGGTGTAGAAATACCGACATCAACAACTCGATTTCTTACGCCCTCTACGCTGACGACCGATATATGTTGGAACTAGATTCGCAAGAATATTAGACCATATACTGGTCTACTCCTATACCTCATCTGTGATAAGTTGACTGATCTACTCCTACATCTCGTGTGTGGTAAGAGTAGCTAATCACCCAATGAATTTTTTGATTTCACGTTCCCGAGGCTCTAGAGCCCCCTTACCATTTCTGTGTCACATCCTACTGTATCGGTCGGAACTAATATTGTGGAACTAATATCATAAACGAGATGTAGGAGTAAATCAATCACCTTATCACAGATGAGGTATAGAAGTAGACTAGTATATGGTCTAAGGTTCTTGTGAATCTAGTTCTAACATTTATCGTTCGTCAGCATAGAAGGCGTAAGAAATCGAGTTGTTGTTAGCGATGTCACATTAAAGCCCTAAATATTATCAGAGACTTTTGTATGACCAACAAAATTAATATTTAAAATAGAAGATCTGCGAGTAATACCGAGGAAATTTCCTCTCTGGTAAATCTAGGTTAGACATAGAAATAGATATAAGGAAAATGTAATAATAAAAAACCAAATATGCAATCATAGTTGTACGGCGAACATGTTACAGGAAATAATTGAGATCTAAGTATAACGACAAGCCCCCGACTGCGAACACTGTGATAATAAATCGTAATGATAGGCTAGACATAGAAATATTCATAGAAATAGACATAAGTCAAAATGCAATAACTATTTGCGGAACAAAAGTGGAATAATAGCTGTAATACGAAAGGTAGGAAACTGCTGATACGACAGATCTGACCTAAATCTTTAAAATACGAATCCCCATATAGTGATTGGTCTATTCCTCTACCTCATCTGTGGCACAGACTACAGACATTGCATCTTATGGGCTTTTCTGTCTAGGCCTCGGAGGGTTCTAAGAGCCATTTCGGTGTCGTGCCCAATGTTACCGATACTTCGCAGATTTAAGCGTATTAGCAAGAACTGAATATTCCGTATACTTCATTTTTACTTATGATTTGGAAGATACTACCATAAGAATACTACTATATAATATAATAATACAACTACTATATAATACTAGAAACTAGTAATTAGTGGAATAATACGGTGAAAACTATACGATTCAATTCCCAGTATTCCTCGATTATGTATGCATATATTCAGCTACAATTCTTATGTGTGCGAAAACAAATGCCGTAAGCAACAATTGTCACGTACGCGTACTACCCCATTCATCGAGGTCGAGACTTCCCAGATTTGTCGGTCCCACAGACAAATGTCGCCGGAAATGTTTCGCATGATATATTTCAGTACAACCTGGCTATATTATTGTCCGATTTATGCCGTGTTTGGGCTCATTTCGATCGGGGAAACATTTTCAATCAATAGGTGATAGTATCATTATGATAATAACGTTAACAATAAATATAATTGAGTTTAGTTAAGAAATACCAATACGCTGTGCAATACAATGTTGCCTCTGATGCTGAATCACGATCATATTAAACGTCGCATCGTGTGCCTCCTCGAGACAACAATCCCCGTTAGCCAAATACTATTTCAAGCAAATTTTGCGCAATGTTTGTATCACATTTTGCGAGCAAAAGATTTGTCCGTTTGGTACTAAACCCTGCTTGGAGCAGAATGTGGTCCCTATTTTGTATGAACTTGGCACTAAAACTTGTAGACAAATTCCTAGCTAAATGCGGAAACAGATGAATCGGAATTTGAGTGCAAAGTTTGGAGGCAAAATTCCATGCCAAATTGGGATCAAACTTGGCTTCGTTATACAGGGCAGGTGGGTCGCACTAAGACCGAACTTTTTTTTAATGTGGTGGTAATCGCATTACGGATTCCCCGCCCTCCTTGGGGAGAGAGGCAGGGATATGTGGGACTCCTCCCTAAAGGGGTATACAACTCAACAAGGGAAAGAACTCGTAACAACAAGTAAAGCTTCTCCCTCCCAATGGCTAATCTAGTAGAACACCGCACGGGTCACCCACCCAGTGTCTCCTTTCCGGAGGGACGCTCGGATAGGCGCCGCGAGCTCCAACTCGCGGCACCCCGCGGCTCCAGGCGACTCCCTACCTCGCTCAGGGGAAAGAGGACCCGTAAGTCCCCGCCCCGGCCGAGGGAGGAAGTCACCACTCGCGGTAAGATGTGACCGGGGGCGTGTTCCTACACGCCCCGGCCTCTCCACAGCACCGCCCATAGACGCCCCGGAAACGGGCGGCGGTAGGAGCAATTAAGCGGTCCTACCCAGTTGGCACGGGCGGCCCACACCTAGGTGGGGGGGGGCAGTTCATGCCTCCCGGCGGTGGTGGGGGATTATCTCCGTCCACCGCCACCATCTCTGCGTCCGCCCCGCAGTAGGGGCCGACGAGCCCTTGCGGAACGTCCTCCAGCGGCTTGCCTCGAAGAGAGGGGGTCTCGCTCTCCCTCCCTCTCCGCCACTTCCTCCTGCAACATTACTTCTTCGCAGAAGGAGGTCCCGCCCGATAGCGCCCCTAAGGACACGGCGCGGCCCCGACCACGCTGGGCACTCTTCTAGCGTATGCTGCGCCGTGTCCTGGGCCTCACTAAGTGCGGACCTAACATTACTCTAAGTAATGATTTACAAACTCTTTACAAAATCGCTATGATATGTGGTACCAACATGACGATTGTCCTGCTCATTATGCACGAGAAGCAAGAGAAACGTTAGATTCTCGACTTCCAAACCGATGGTTTGGACGAGGCGGAACTGTTTCATGGCCAGCATGTTCGCCTGATTTAAATCCACTGGATTTCTTTTTATGGGGTCTGCTAAAAGAGACCGTGTACGTGGATGCTCCAACAACAGTTGAAGATATGCGTCAGCGTATCATCACAGCATGTAGGAATCACAGTTGTACTTATCAGAGTTCAACATTCCTTCAGAGCTCGTTTACATCAATGTATCGACGTAGACGGCCACCATTTCGAAGATTTGTAAAATACAGGTATTCTGCTTCTATATTTTTGGTTTCATACGTTTTTTTGTCCTTGACCTTGGATGACCTTGGAATAATATAGTCACTGAATTTCTAATGAAAGGGGCTATCATTGTAGGTGTTTAAAAAAGGGTGGTTCAATTTAAACAAGTCAAGGTGACCTTGATATATCTAAAAAAATGACATAAAAACAACATTTTTTTATGGCATCGTGTCAGCCCCATTGTACCATTCAACTTTGCCCCTACCATATTTTACGTATCTTTAGAAACAACAAAGATATTTGAGGTGCAAACGTTAGGTGACTCACCCTGTATAATCAGGTTTACGTAAATGTATTAAAAAATCTACAAATTAAAAATTTCAGAACATTTCACAATTTTATATTTGCGTAAACAATTAATAAAATTAAAAAGATTTTTTAACAAGTTAACGAATATTCAAATGATCGTTTAATAAAAATTATTGTGATTGAAAATTCTATGCCTCTGAATTTCAACAGCTCCGTAAAGCAGGAAAGAAACCGATCGAACGCTTTCGATGCGAGCATCGACGGTTTTTGTATGAATACAATGCGGCAACATTGCACTTTTAAAGCTGACAACGTCGTAAAATCTAGCTTCCTCAGACACACACTTTTTGTGTTGCAACGTCACTTAGTTCACTAGCTGACCGTTCCAATTCGATAGAGTCCGCTATTGTACCAGAGCATTTTCTACAGAGTCGGTAATTCAGAACCGTTGACAGAAAAATGCATTGCATGCAATGTCTGTAGTGATCTGAAGTCTGTGTCTGTGTCTAACAGCCAAGTTGCTACAGGTTGCTTACGCCTTCTTACGGAAGATAATGAAAACAAAATCAGCTGGTCTCGTCTTCCAAGCGTCAAATGCGTATTTATAAATAACGTGGTGTACGAGTGCATCCCGAGTTGAGTTACTTTTTAGTAACGAAACGTCAAAATGGTAGATATGAAAAGTAATGTGAGCTTTGCCTGCCAGCGTTGTCTACAGCCGCTACGGCTAGGCCCAAGTTTCTATCATCTTGGGGAGCACACACTAGCAGAACTTTCACGTAGGTAATTTCTATTTCGTACTATATGATTTTGTAAGCATTCTTATGTTTTATATGGCTTTCCACGATCTGCACAAATATTGTCAATTTTTTTCACGCTCCACGGAAACCGATCAATCCACTAAATCATTCATTCGCTCCTGTTTTTATACATTCTGCTGCATCACATTTTTACTATTATTTGATTATATCTCTAACAGGATATTACTTACTGAATTGATAATCAACATTAATAAGTAATAAGATCATTAATAAAAATATAATGTCTAATTTTTTTAATAGTTCCCATACAACAAATGGTAGGAGACTTAGAGCCTCAAAGTGGAAGTATGGAATGTCTTGTTCCACCGTTTAGATTAACAGAATCTGCGAATGGAACTAATGGATTCATGCTAGTTGGTGATTCAGGGGAAACGGAGAGCCTCAGTCACCATTTGAAGGTACATAAAGTGCCTTTAACCTGCTCGATGAATAATAGTGTAATATCTATTTTTTCAAGGTGCGGGCAACACTGTTCGATATTCTTAGTAGTAGTAGCTCTGCTGATCACCCACTTTGCGATGAATGCACCGATAGTCTCCTATTATTAATGGATCAACAATTAAGAATGACAGAAGGGGAATGGTCAGACTACAATGAATATTTAAAGAAGTTAGAAATAGAACAACAGCAACAGGGGCACGAGGATATTGAAATGGAAACACTTACGAAAGAGCTTCAAGATGTTAAGTCGGAGGAAGAGAGAATGATCAATGAATTAGAGGCATTGAAGAAAGAGGAATTGGCAACGAGGAATGGGATAGCCCAGCAAGAAAGGGAAAAGGAAAGATTGCAAAGCGAAGAAGAAAGGTATTATAGGGAATATTCAAAACACAAAAGAGATCTCATGTTAGCTGAAGATGAATGTCACAGGTATTTATCACAAGATACGTACATTTATCACATTTTTTCATGGTTTATTAACGTTTATCACTAATTTGTTTAGTTTGGAGTGTCAACTAGCCTATGCAACATCTCAACTAGAGAGACTGAAAAGAACAAATGTGTTCAATGCTACATTTCATATTTGGCACTCTGGACATTTTGGAACTATAAATTCCTTCCGTTTAGGCAGATTACCAAGTGCTCCAGTTGACTGGAGCGAAATAAATGCTGCGTGGGGGCAGACAACGTTGTTATTAACTGCTCTGGCGCGAAAAATGAATCTCACGTTCAAACGTTTTCGTTTAGTGCCATTCGGTAATCATAGTTACATAGAAACATTAGACCAGCACAGAGCCCTACCTTTATACGGCAGCGGAGGATTTAAGTTTTTGTGGGATACAAAGTTTGATGCCGCAATGGTAGCTTTTCTAGACTGCTTGCAACAATTTAAGGAACAAGTAGAGAAAGGTGATAGTGGATTTTGTCTCCCATACAGAATGGATCGTGGAAAAATAGAGGATTCTGCCACAGGCAACTCTTACTCCATCAAGTACTGTTATTTTTATGCATAATAGAAATACATAATTAGAACTACTTTTAATATCTATCCCATGTATTTTATTTCAGAATACAATTTAATTCAGAGGAACAGTGGACCAAAGCTCTAAAATTTCTTTTGACGAATTTGAAATGGGGTCTCGCTTGGGTTAGTTCACAATTCACAAAAGATGAGGCCGAGCATTAGACTTAATTTCTGTGTATCTCATGTTCACCAAGTCTCAATCATACATCTCCTTCACATTCACTTCTGTACATACATCCTCTTTATAAATAAACTCAGGTAAAGAATAAGGCTTTTATTTAGTATTTAATCGTTGGTACTTATTTCAAACAATGTTTAAAGGGATTAGAATGTGGGTTAAGAGCAATGTTCAGGTTTGTTAAGGAGAAACCAGGTGACACCGTATAGAAAACTTGGAGGGCTTTGTACTTCCTTAGAATTGATGTATTCTTTTACTTCGGGAATACTCATTTCCACTATTTCGATTAGTTCATCTTCAAAAGCAGCACCTCCTCCTTCAATTTGACAAATTGTATCAAAGGATGAGAAACTTGGGGATTCTCTTTTTATATATTTTATTGAACACTATAAACTTACTCTATGTGCCATTACCATTATAATGTACATAAAATAATTTTAAAATAAAGTATATCTATCTACTTAAATTACTTTTACATTTAAACTTACCAGGATGAGTGCGCATCTCGTCCGTTACTTCCACATAAAAAAGTGTATTCTTGTAGACGGAAGTAGAGGTGTACCTGTAACAAATTTTAGTACATGAAATCCCACAAATTCAATTACGTATAGTGTATTGTGTAGAGAACTATAATTGTTCAACAAGGACATACCCAAAAGTATTAATAAGTTTAAGGGTCTCTGCAGGTACTTCGTATCCACATTCTTCTACGAGTTCGTCTCTCGCAATCTCAACTAGTGACTTATCTTTGTCCACGATACCGGCGCATAGTTCCAAGGTCAGGCCCAATTGAGGTGGATATTTCACAAGATCAACCGGTCCATGCTCTTCCGGAAGGGTCGTATAGAAATACGCAGGACGGAATTGCCTGACGAACACGAGTTTCTTCCTGCTCGTGTTAAAAATCAATATACTTACGCCGTCGTGCACCCTCACCACATCCCAGTCCCTGTGTTCGTTATTTTGCTGATAATAAATTCGAACGGGTCTGATCCATGGTGAGCTAAACGGACAATCTGCTACCTTCATATCCTTTACGTTGAGCATTTTATTTCGTATAATCTCATTTTGCTTTTCTAGTGCCGTGACATCCATTTCTTCTTTCTTATCTGCACTGATTCAAAACAGAGTTGTCAAATACAGGGGAAAAATAACCGCTCACGAATAACGTCTTAGATCCATACAGTCATCGGATTCAGGGAAGTAAACTCTTATCAGGCCATACATAAGAGTCAGTATGGCCTTGGACAGGTTAGTACACTTGTGAGGGAATTAACTTAGATGGCACCACATTCACAGCACATCACGTGATTAAACGTGATTGGACGTGACTGACGTTCCAATCATTGGTACTATTAGACGCTACTATTACCGCCAAAACCACTGCTGTACGAATGATCGTGTGCCTCGACAATTGTTGTCAATTGTTGTAGACCATTGCAGACTGCGATATTTCTGGATACTTGAACTAGAAAATAACTTCAAGACCCTTTCTATATTATTTTAATAATAAAAAAAATTGAATTCTGCTGAAAATTTGATTAATAAACTCAGGAAATATTGAAAAAAAACTGCTCAGTGTCAAATCAATTTTAGAAATAATTTTTCAAATTTGAGCTACACTCAGTGAACTTATTCTTCGAATTTTACGTTGTGCATAAATTATTTGTTTGTTTTTAGGATAGTAAGATAGTGAGGTACAGAGGAGTGCAGCAGCAAGTATAAAAAGTGTACAAACTAAGTGAATATAAGTGGACATATAAGTGCGGACAGTTTATAAAGACTTTATAAGATACAAACAATTATTGTAAACATTTGGACATTAGAACAAAATGGTGAAAGCTTGTGCAGTTCCACAGTGTTCATCAGGTGTAATTATCCCAGCATACTACTTTCCTAAAGACGTCAACCGATCAGAGTCTTGGGCCAATCAAATTCAGTGTCCTGTAATACTTAAACTGGCAAGCACTGAAAGGCGCAAATACAGGGTGTGTTATAAACATTTTGAAGAGGATTCATTTCTGCGTTCTACTCAACGAAGAAGATTGAGACACGATGCTATTCCAACTTTGCATTTACAAGTGCAGAGTGAGAACAAAGAATATGCATCTGGAAATATAGAAGCAAAAGAATATCCAGCCTCTGCTACACCACTGGAAAGTCAAGAGAGTAATTATGAAGACTAATTATGTGTTACTTTTATATTATAATTATGTATTTCTTTGATGTTATAATTATGTATTATTATGTATTGAAATAAAATATTGTTAAAATAAAGTATTGTTACAATCGTATAGCTATATATATATATAGGTTTTAGTTGAGGGAACTAACTTAGATGGCACTGCTAAAGTCCATACATTATATATGGGAGATTGTCCTCCCTGCTGCATCTTGGTTCCGCATTTATCCGCGGGACCCTTAATAAAACCTACAGGAGACTCGTCGGTGAGGCTATCTAGCGAGCCCTGCCTCAGACGCTGGGATGTGAGAATACGGTTGAGAATGATATATATAAGAATCGGTGACTGATTAGGTAATAGCGGGAAAGATGTTTGACTATTTGTCCATCTGCTGGCGAGCGTAGGAGGTAGCCGCCGTCACAGAATAAATATAACATGATATTTAAAAAGTTACAGGAAACATGATAAAAATTGAATGTCCCATATATACTTCACATAAAAAATGATCGAATACTATTAATACGGTAGGTAGGGAAGAGTACTCAGAAAAAAGGGGAAAGGGAGCGGCCAATGGTCTGCACTTTTTAGTAAGCAATTTTAAATTAATTACAGGTTTAAAGATTTGTAGTTGCAAGAATAAAATCGGTATAAATTCGTTTTATTTTAAAACATTACAAATTTAAACAATCTAAATATAAACTAAAACTGGTCCAAATCCTGTATACAATGCAAAATAATTAGATATCCGTTAAAGGAATTATTAAAAATTCTTGGACCTGTACATAATAGGATTGGAGGGACGTAAACTTGGCGAGAATGGCCATGGAGGTCCCATCATGGAAGGGTGCCTATTTCCTAGCAGAACTTGCCCGCGCATTGGCATCAAAGGTCCCATCATTATTGGTCTGGGCGGGAAGTGCTGAAATATAATAAATTAGTATTCTGTCTAATAAACTGGAAACTGCTCGTCATCACTAATGTACGTACATTATAATAAATAGGAACAGGAATTTGTTCTACATAATGTGGCGGAAGAACTCTTTGTACCCTGGATCTATTTCCGCCCCAATTATTTCGAGAGCGTTCTCTAGATCTCTCTCGATACTCTCGATAAGACCTCTCATGCCAAAACAGTATTTATTTATTAAATTTAATTCACAAATGCATCACACAGAAAATATTCCATGACACACCTGTGATGGGAATCTCTATCCCATTTCCGTTCTTCCCTTTCCCTCGAACGCGAATGGTCACGACTTCTTCTGTGTCGCTCTTCCTCAGCAATGTATGACTCAGTGCGTCGTCTCTCCTTCCCTATGGAACTATCTTCATACTCCTTACTTCTGTTCCTGCTACGATACCTTTCCCTAAACAAATAAAATAATAATTCAGTGGAACTCAATTCATTCATTCGTTCAAAAATTGATTGCATATCATATCAATATTAAAATTGTCAAACCATATCTTATCTTATAACTAAATAAAATGTCTAGTAACAGTTAGTCGACAATAATCGTAACAACTTTGCTTTCTCATAAGGAAACATTGCCAATACAGGCACAAACCTGGAACGACGAGACAATGAACGTCGAGGATTACGACTTCGGTTTCTGATTGGACTCAAAGACACTGAGCGGCTTTTAAATGTTTTCGACTTGCCATCTAAAAATTAAAAATTATACACTTGTAAAATGGAAATCACAATCCAATACAAATGAAATATAAAATATGTAATTTTTAATTCTTCAATACCTAAAGTGTCATTATTTATAGTTACAACAGTACGATGTTCTTCAACCTCTTCTGTTTCGGTGATTACTCCTTTGATTTCTTTCCTCTCAAATATTGGTTTCGATCCTTCTCCTATAGTAACATAAATTTTTGATGAAGAAAATAATTTCAATATATATGAAATAAGCAGTTAAGCAATACTGGCAGCTGTGACAGACCTTGAAGACATCAAAATTGCTATTCAGAGAAATTGACCATCTTTGAAAAATTGTAAACCATCCGTATAAACGTTCCATCTTATTATTGCAAATTGAGAAAGTAAATCATTATTTGCTAATGTTCATCACAATGAACAAATTATAAATTAGTACAATTACATTATAATTTACATTTAATTTCAAGTAATTCTTACATGAACGTTATAAAAACATCTGAACTGATTAAGTTAGTGTTTATAAATTATATTTCTTGTTTAATTGTTTTCAAAACTATTTCTCAAAATTAATACAATATCTGTAGATAGATGTCCAATTGCTTATAACTTTCTTCAGTGCCAGAATCAATATATTAATCAATAAACGTATACAAGTATAAATTAATAAACGTTAATGTTCTCTTCAATTCTAAATTTACATTATTATACTTGAATAAGAATTTCAACTTATACCAACATTTTCTTTATACAAACTATATTAAGTACTTTTTCTATTTACATCGATTTTACTTTGCAAACTAGTCATAAAGTTCAATCATTTTTTTAAATTCTTAAATTTTTTAACATTTATCCAATAAAAAGCCACGTCGAAAATTATTATTAATATTTTTTTTTCCAAATAAAAAACGATCATTTATAAATTTCAATTTTCATTATAAATAGTAAAACCAACATCCTTTCTCTAAATTAATTGAATGCTGCAGAAACCACCAAATTGTATACCTGTTTTTGTTTCATTTTAATAGTATATGAAAATAGATTAAAGAGACTAAGCCTAAAATATTATACAAAAGTGTAATAGATCACTTTTTAGTATAATATTGTCTCTTTAATTCATACATATTTATATAAAAAAAATAGGTATTCACTTCTGCCTTTTCAGTTGAAGAAACTTACAATGTAAAAAATCTTCATAGTAGATCTTCAAGTTGTTGCCATTGTAGCAAATGAAATATTTTTAAAAAGACAAGAGCACTATACATTATATATCATGCACACATTCCCACACCAGAACATCCAGAGGATACACAAAACTTGAATGTATAGATTTATGGAATCTATACTATTCTTTGAAAAATTGACTTTTACCAACAAAACCTATGTTGTTAATACAGCTGAAGCATAATTCAGCAACAGTGATCCAACAATGTATTCCAAATTTGCTACATTCTAGATAAATTAAAACCAGTTATTAACTTTGCAAATTAAAAGCACCCTTGTATAAGTTCTTGAATATTCTGGACGACACATTATAATATTGAAATCCGTAATCTTCAGAGTTGTAAAAGTTGTCGTACAGAATTTTCTCATCTTCAAATGATGCTAATCATGATGTAACCATGTTGAAATATTTATCTGTAGCTCAATAAGATATTGCAAGAAATAATCTGAGTAGATTAAAAATTAGAAATTAATACACGAATAACAACGAACTTAATTTTTACGAGAGAAAGGAGATATCCTTCACACATTTCAATTTACCAATTGTGACTTGTAGGTAGTCATAGAAATATTCATTTTCAGCGTCAATGTTATTTTCCATTTCGTATGCTTCTTCTTTGAAGAACTAAAAAAGTTGTTAAATAGTTTCAGTGTGGAAATAATAATTTACCCGCTCTTCTTTTGATTAATATATCTTCAGGATTGATAATATGCCGCTGAAGATCTGAGTCAGTTGATTTTCCAGGAATATTTCTATGAATATCTACTTTAATTCTGTGTAGCTCAGCTGCACTAATCTTTGTGCCTTCGGGTCCTTTAAATAACGGTACTGTTTCATCAGCAAATTCCAGTCTGAAACACAACAAACAAATTTTTATAAAGCATTCTATATTTTACAGTGCGTCTCTTTTATAGAATATCAATTTCAATAACTAAGATTTCCTAGACTACATTATATAACCTCACATGCATAGAATAGATTTTAGACTCTTGTTTTATTGTGTTGTTATTAAAAGAAAATAAAATAGTTTTGCATTCTTAATCTATAATAGATTTTCATGAAGTTTTATTTACCTTTCAGAAAGAATTGGAGTGTTTGTTGTGCTAGGAGTACAAGGTCTTCTAGGTCGACTTTGTGGAGATTTACTTCGGCTCTTACTTCGATTTGGAGGTTCCGGAGGCCGCAAACCTTTTTTACGGATATATTGCATTAAAAATTCGTTAATCTTCTTTTGTGTTAACCTCTCATGCTGCCGTTGTCGTTCTTGTTCCAGCTTCCATTCTCGCCTCCGTAGCATCTTCTCAGTAGCGTCGTTTCGGGACGATGAATTTGGTTTCATTTCTGCAGCAGATAGTAAAAGAAGAATTATAAATGAAAATGATGAAAATTCTTTATAAATTGATTGATTCTCAACCACTTTTTAAGGTTATGTACGAATAATGTTTGGATGCAACGACATTTTAAATGCAGAAAAAATTACCTGATGGCATCGAAAAATTATGTTAAATAAGTACAATAAGATAAATGAAAAAATTTGCATGTAAATATGCAGATATTGAAAAATGAAAATAATTTAATCTTGCGACAAAATAAACGGCACACAATACAAATAACAGAATAGATGAATTTCTCAAATTGCAAGGCTCTCAATCTCAATGCTATGTACCTGATGCTACCCTCTCTTTTAGCAGAGAGGATAGGAGAGTGCTCACGCCCGGGTTTTCGGCGTTCTGTAGGGTTATTGGTACACGAACACCACCCGTGGAGAATGTTCGAAGCCTCGCGGAGGGCAAACGAGGCACGTAGCCTACTCTACGTATTTTTTGAGGTTAAGGGCCAGTTTTCCTACGTAGCCTTGAGTCGCCACGCTCCAAACAGGAACTAGGAGAAGCTTCCTAGCGATCTTCACGCTACAAACGGCCGCTAGGAGAAGCTCAAATGACAGTGTGTGTGCCGTGTGCGTGCCGTGTGCGTGTGCCATGGTATGCCCCACACAACGCTAGATCCGCAAGAACGAAAAAGATTGCAAGGGTTCGGGAGGCGGCAAATCATTGTTCGATAATGCAAAGATGGGGCTTTCCAGGGGTGAAAAGCGTTAGATAAAAGATAAATCTAGAGCGCTCGCGAACGAACAGGTCCTACTTTTGCGTTTTCTAGGCGTAATTTGCAATATTCGGCAGAATGTAGATATAAGGACACATTTTCTTAAATAACCGGGTTCTTATTGAGAATGTTGATGGCGAGCGCTCTAGCGGTGACATATACAATGTCAATGCAACGCCTATTATATTGTATAATTACGTATTAAACAAAGGATTTGCCGCCCCCGAAAAACCATCCCACAGCTATTATTTTGCTCAAATATAGTTCCGGCATTTTCCGCTACGAGCGCTGTATTCTCTTTCCGATCATTGTCGTCGTCAGCAGTCACTATGCTCGAATGAGAGTCGTGCGCAACACTCACACACCGCCAGGTCGGCGTGTACGTGTACCTACGAGAATAGCAAGGGTCCGGGATGCCGCGAATCATTCCTCGATAATGCAAAGATGGGGCTCATCAGGAGTCAAAAGCGCTAGATAAAAGATAAATCTAGAGCGCTCGCCATCAAACAGGTCCGACTCTTGCATTTTCGAGCAACATTTTGCATTATTCGGTCGCATGGTGCCTGCCGTAGCTTCGTTCGAACAGCCGTGCCACGGCACACTCACACACCGCTAGGTCGGCGTGTACGTGTACCTACGAGAATAGCAAGGGTCCGGGATGCCGCGAATCATTCCTCGATAATGCAAAGATGGGGCTTATCAATAGTCAAAAGCGCTAGATAAAAGATAAATCTAGAGCGCTCGCCATCAAACAGGTCCGACTCTGGCATTTTCGAGCAACATTTTGCATTATTCGGTCGCATGATGCCTGTCAGAGAGGCGATCTGAGCACGCGTGGCCGACATCGTAAACGACGGCGCTGCCGTAGCTTCGTTCGACAGCCGTGCCTCGGCACACTCACACACCGCCAGGTCGGCGTGTACGTGTACCTCCGAGAATAGCAAGGGTCCGGGATGCCGCGAATCATTCCTCGATAATGCAAAGATGGGGCTTATCAATAGTCAAAAGCGCTAGATAAAAGATAAATCTAGAGCGCTCGCCATCAAACAGGTCCGACTCTTGCATTTTCGAGCAACATTTTGCATTATTCGGTCGCATGGTGCCTGCCGTAGCTTCGTTCGAACAGCCGTGCCTCGGCACACTCACACACAGCTAGGTCGGCGTGTACGTGTACCTACGAGAATAGCTAGGGTCCGGGATGCCGCGAATCATTCCTCGATAATGCAAAATGGCAGAGTTGGGCAAAATATTTATCTAAGTAAAAATTTCGAATAACTAGTAAAAGATAAAAAAAAATTGTTATTCCTTATTCGAAGGTTCAAGTAAAGAAAGTATCTTTATTTGATGTGTATCGAATAATTTTATTCGACGAGAATTTATCCGACGAAAAAATATAATTTTTTTTTTTCGAAGCGGATTTATTCAAACTTTGAATAATTTTTTCATCTTTTATCTGTATTTTCTATTCGAAGGCTTCTAATAAATCTTCAAATTACTTTTACCGAGCGCGGAGCTTCAAAGACCCAGCGACGACAGACGACATACAATGTAAGCGGATGGAGAATCGCGCACATATGAAAGTTTAAACTTTTAGATTTTTCAATATATCCTCATGAAATTGTGACGAGCGAATGGAGGGGATGTTCCTGATGAAAATAAGGTCAAATTCGAGTGTAATCGAACAAGTTTCACTGATACGTAATGTTACAATAAAAATTACAATCTAATTAAAGACAGTCCAAATGATGTCGTGTTTGGACTCATTTTCATCGGGATAAGCTCTACAATTCATTCGTGTAAACAATATTGTTCTGATTAAAAATGTAAAAGCATAAATTGCCAATAATGCTCGATTCTCCATCTGCTTACATTGTAGGCCGTTGGTCGGTCGCTGGTCTTTGAAGTCCCGAGCTCGTAGAGTCGCGAGATATCGGTGTGAAACAACTACCAATACAATTGCAAAACTTGTTTATTTTTCATTATTTTTTTATGGGACTTGCGCCAACTAATTCGTGGCATTCTTCTGATTAAAATGACACTAAACGCGGTACAAATTGGACTGTGTTTAATATTTTTAATTGTAGATATATTCGAAAGCTTCGAATAAATCTTCGGCTAACTTTTGCCAGCTCGACGACCGGTCGGACCGGAGGACCGACGAGCGCCGAACGTCGAAGACCCAGCGACTGCCAAACAGCCTACAATGTAAGCAGATGCAGAATCGAGCATTATTGGCAATTTATGCTTTTACATTTTTAATCAGTACAATATTGTTTATACGAATGAATTGTAGAGCTTGTTCCGATCAAAATGAGTGCAAACACGACATCATTTGGACTGTCTTTAATTAGATTGTAATTTTTATTGTAACATTACGTATCAGTGAAACTTGTTCGATTACACTCGAATTTGACCTTATTTTCATCAGGAACATCCCCTCCATTCGCTCGTCACAATTTCATGAGGATATATTGAAAAATCTAAAAGTTTAAACTTTCATATGTGCGCGATTCTCCATCCGCTTACATTGTATGTCGTCTGTCGTCGCTGGGTCTTTGAAGCTCGGCGCTCGGTAAAAGTAATTTGAAGATTTATTAGAAGCCTTCGAATAGAAAATACAGATAAAAGATGAAAAAATTATTCAAAGTTTGAATAAATCCGCTTCGAATAAAAAAAATTATATTTTTTCGTCGGATAAATTCTCGTCGAATAAAATTATTCGATACACATCAAATAAAGATACTTTCTTTACTCGAACCTTCGAATAAGGAATACAAATTTTTTTTATCTTTTACTAGTTATTCGAAATTTTTATTTAGATAAATATTTTGCCCAACTCTGCCATTTTGCATTATCGAGCAATGAATCGCGGCATCCCGGACCCTAGCTATTCTCGTAGGTACACGTACACGCCGACCTAGCGGTGTGTGAGTGTGCCGAGGCACGGCTGTTCGAACGAAGCTACGGCAGGCACCATGCGACCGAATAATGCAAAATGTTGCTCGAAAATGCAAGAGTCGGACCTGTTTGATGGCGAGCGCTCTAGATTTATCATTTATCTAGCGCTTTTGACTACTGATGAACCCCATCTTTGCATTATCGAGGAATGATTCGCGGCATCCCGGACCCTTGCTATTCTCGTAGGTACACGTACACGCCGACCTAGCGGTGTGTGAGTGTGCCGAGGCACGGCTGTTCGAACGAAGCTACGGCAGGCATCATGCGACCGAATAATGCAAAACGTTGCTCGAAAATGCAAGAGTAGGACCTGTTTGATGGCGAGCGCTCTAGATTTATCTTTTATCTAGCGCTTTTGACTACTGATAAGCCCCATCTTTGCATTATCGAGGAATGATTCGCGGCATCCCGGACCCTTGCTATTCTCGTAGGTACACGTACACGCCGACCTAGCGGTGTGTGAGTGTGCCGCGACACGGTTGTTCGAACGAAGCTACGGCAGCGCCGTCGTTTATGATGTCGACCACGCATGCTCAGATCGCCTCTATTGTCAGAGATCATGCGACCGAATCAGAGAGGATACTCGGAAAATGCCACTCGACACTGAATGTGGAAAGTGCACCCAACTCCCCATACTGGACGAAAATGTTACTATTTAGCTTCTTCTAGTGGCCGTTATAGCGGTACTATCGATTGTTCAAGGCCACCTGGGAAAACTGTCCCTTAAGGAGCCACGTGGTAGGATATATAAACTCACTCACGTTTACGGTTCGGCTTGAACCAGAGAGCACGATTTATTCAATGTCCGAGGGGATCTCGGAAGATACAAAAAGACCACGTAGAGAGCAGACAATGAAACGCGTCCGATCACGACGATAGATAACGATCAAAAGAGATCGAGTTTCCGTTCTCTCGAGCGAAGTTCGAATGGCGGAACTGAGAAGGGAAACTCGACTGATCGGCGCGGTCTAGGGAAATGGCGACGGTGGCGCCATCCACCCTACACATTCCCCCCGAGTGTGTGTGCACGCAGCCACGATAATACCGGTCTGTTACATGAGGGATGTTTTAATGTTTGTACATGATTGCGCAGGTGTCTTAAATTCTAATATGTACAATCGGTGCGCAACTACACTACAATACATTTTGCAACAGCGGAAGGCTGTGTCGGACCTTGCTTGCAAGTTTTGAACCGGTCCACGTTGCGATATTCGGCATGGATGCACTGAGAAATGATGGTCATGGAGCAGTACTCGCCAGGTAGAACCCTTCCTTCGTAAAATGTCTGCCTAAGTCATGTCAACGCTGGCGTGGCTCGCGCCGGGACCAGGGGTTTCATTCCCTATAAGTCTCTTCGTCGCCTTGTCGCGTCAGCGTTGCTCGTGGCGGGTAGTTGGGGAAGATAGTTCTACCGTACGGTGAAGGCGTCCCTGGCCGTCGTTCTCTGTAAGGAAGCGTCGGGTACCGTACTAGTTGGCAGATAGTTTGTAAGCATTGTACGCGTCGCGTAACCCTTGAACCAGAGCCTTTTGCTCTGGTTCGGTTTTGTTTCTCTCATTGAAAGAATCAGAGCCTTCTGCCTGATTCACACTTTTGACCCGCAATAATCACTCGACATACGCTAAATGGTAAAGTGACCTTTTCCGTCTCTGGAAAAGTAATCTTTCCCATTTAGCGATCTGCGAAATTTAGTTTGTAAGATTGTAAATCGTCGTTCTAAGAAAGGGAGTCAGAAGGAAGCATATTGAATTCCTTCTGGCTTCCTTTTGGGTCTCTTGTGCAACAACCTCCTCGTGGTGAGACCTGGGAAATCGGTATTATTCTCTATTTGTAAGATTTTCTAGTATCTTACAAAGAGAGATCAATATCGAGCAAATAGCTGCTTATTTATAATTTCCTATAACATTGTAAAGTAGAATTTAAGACTTGCTAGTTATAAAACCTTATATATTTCATTGAATTGTGTCTGAATTTATTTTAGGCTACCTCGGGATGACCCGAAGGTCCTTCAATGCTTTCCTTGTTTACTCTTGGCCCACCTTCACCTTCAAGGCAGCTCCTTTCAATTATTAATCCAAGCACGCAGTTTTTGTTTCGAATTACCTTCGGGTTACGGATTACCTCATTCAATGAACATCGTAATTTTTTTTTGTTGATTTCTCATCGAAATTTACTTTTGAACTTTCGAAGGTTCTGATTCTAAAATTGATATTTTTTGCTTATAGTTGTCATTCCTCCGATCGGGGGTCCCTCCGAGGACCCGCGGTACCCGAAGCGCCTATAGGTCATTGCGTCCACATTTCAATAGCTTTACCTTTATCTTGCCCTTGTGGAATTCTTGAAATTTCTCTGGTTGGTTTAACCCGGTAGTTAGGCCGTACCTGTGTCCTAGGGCTGTGCGAGTCGGGTCGAGTACTCGCACGATGCGAGCTATCCGCAACGAAGCGAACGGCTCGCACCGAAGAGAGCGGCTCGAAATAAAATCAGGCGTAAAATGACATGATGCGAGTTACAGCGGGAAGATCAGCACATCGATATTATCAAGCAGTTTAGTATATCGAGAATGCTAAATGTTTGCGACGTTTTATTATATATTTTGATAGTGAAATGGATATAATGAGTAATGATTGATGTTGATTCAGAATTTGTATAACCCTTATTGAAAATAATTATGCAATAACAACTATTTCCTAGATTTATGTAAATAACTAGCTGTGATCTGTAAAGAACGGTATTTTATATATTCCTTTAGTCATTGGCCTACTGTTTCTTACTCTAACCAGAGATTCCTCTCTGGTCCTCCTGATGGGATTTAACTGGCCCGATCCGAGGCTTTTTTGAAGGCTGCCCCCTTATCACCCCTTATCACGGTCGCATGTCTTACTCCCCGTGACAGCCCAAGTTCACGCGATCAATTAAAGCGACACCCGATCAATAGATTTCCACATTGTCCATGAGGTACTATGCGTTTTTTTGTCAGTGGTATCCCCTGTAGACCTATTTCACTGTGTCGCATGGTAATTTCGAGAAAATAAATTTGGAAAATAGTTTTAATTATATTGTCAAAATTTTACTCACATTTAGGAAAACTAAATTTTCGCGCACGTTTAGACCTGCTTGGCGAGGAAGAAGACTTGAAATAATGAAGACTGAAAATTATCATGCGCAAAAAACGCATTCACAGTAGTATGTACCTCATTGGTGATGTCGAAATCTATTGATCTCTACTATTGATACGAGAGTCGCCCTAATATGCCATACTCAATTCATATGGTACGGGCCTGAGGTAGCTCGGGAACTTAGACGGTCACGGGGTGCGAGACATGCGGCCGGGACAAGGGGGTGGCCTTCGAAAAAGCCTCGGATCGGGCTAGTTAAATCCCATGTCTGTACTAAGTAAGTACTTAATACAGTAGTACTGTACTTGTATATGGTTTAGGGATTGGGGCGTTCCGTGTCGGTTTCCAAACCTAAAGGCAAATACATACGAATCCCGTGTTGAAAATAGCCAGAATGTTGCACTGCCGCTGATACATGAGAACGGACCTAATTTTAGGACAAGGGTTCGAATGAATGTTAAAAAATGTTTCAGAAGAATGAAAATCCGATTCAGGAGTACATGTGACCAGAAAGAAAATGAGAATGCTCACGCCTGGGATTTCGATGTCCCCATAATTGACCCAATGTCCCCGTAATTAACTCGATTTTGAAGGGATTCTTAGAGTCAATTTTAGAATGTGTTCCCTGAGGAGTTTCTGTTTTTTCGAATCGGTGAAAGATCCTAGTAATTATTAATATACATCATTTTCATTTGTGTTAGTGATACATCAAGTTAAATATTTAAATACTCTGGCATTCAAATGTTTTTAGCAATTCGTTTCGATATATGCACATATTGCTTTCGAGACTTACGCGGGTGGTTTGAGCATCGACATGTGTTCAGACGAATTCAGTGCTCCAAATTGACTAGGTGTGTCGACTCGAGTTTTCATCGTACTGTCTATTTTTGTTATTGTACTGAAATAGAAAATAAGCAACATAATTAAATTAGCTCCTCGGAAGCGAAAAAGAGAAAAATCGATAGAAATAACAAATGATGGCATACCTACCCAGTAAGCAAAATGCCGGTAAATTGAACCAACGTTTGAACAACACGACCGCGGTTGGTCTATCAACACGACCACGACACGACCGCGGTGTGAGCTGACCCCGGCCCCCCCCCCCGGGGGGTGGGGAGCATAGGTCTCCCCGGGTTGGGTCGACACCCCCCGGGATAACTCTCGATGGGGGGGGGGGGGTGTTTGTCCGTCCCTCCCCTATAAGGGTCCCTCCTCCCGGGGTCTAATAGAGTAGGCAATGGGGGAAGTTAACCCCCTCCCCCGGGTAGTATGTTAGCTGGGAGATGCCCTATTGAGTACTCGTGTGATCCAGGCACCTCCCCTTTAGCTTAGGTGGGCGTGAGTTTTTAGTGGGTAGTCTCCGGGGACACTCCCCCGGGGTATGCGAAAAGCATTTTCTCACGGAAAAAAATGGTTCGACGCCACTGATCGTGTTTAATCGGGTTTGCTTCAGAGGTGTGACGATTGGGCAGGCGAAATTTTCACTGGCGTTGATTTCACGGATGCACAATCATCTGTTGAAACAACATTGACAATCATTTTCCAGTTGTAGAGGAAATTAAAAGCGAAGAATAGTTAACAACAGTATTATTCACGATTCATGTATTACTCACGATGGAAAGCTGCCCCAAAAATCGACGACTTGCATCGTTTTACCTCAAGCGTCTGTGAATTATTACTATTTTTTGTTTTTATTATTATTCATGTTAATTATACAAATATGCAATAATCTTAGGCAACACGTATATTGCAAAAAGAAAAGAAAGAAACATTATTACAACAAAGAATTAGTGATCACAACTTTAAACGACAATATCTCGAAAGGGAAAGTATATGACATTCGACGTTCTTCCTTACAAGCACAGATATAAAGAATGTGTGTTGCATTTAAGAGCAATGAATTTTTTATTTTGTACCCATCTAGATCGTTCTGAAAAATATATTTAAGGATTACGCAACATTTTTTAAGTATTTGTCAACATTTTTATTTCTTCGTTGGTTTCCAACTACATACTAACAACAATACCACAATAGATACAATGATACGATTTCGAAAACCTCGAAGATTTTTTATTAATATATACATTTAGGCACTAATTTAATCGTGAAAATATTGTCAACATACCCAGTAAACAATTTGCTATGAATTTGCTAACAAAAATTGGTCTACAAATTCCGATCCATCTGTTTTCGCATTAGGCTCGGTATTTGAGTGCACAGTTTGCAGCCAAGACTCCATGCCAAATCAAGACCAAATCGAAGCCAAACCTTCGTTATAGAGGGCAGGTCGGTCGCACTAAGAGCGAACCTAACCTTGTTCTAAGAGTAAACCTTGCTTGTAGGAGGGAAAACGGGATTCATTTATTAAAAATATATGGAACTTAAAATTATATGATTTATAAATTTAAATCAAATTCTATTTTTCCTTCTACAGCAAGCTTTCCTCTGATTTTCCTGATATGTACTCGTAGAGCAAGGACTGCGACCATCCTGCCCTCTATATCGAAGCCAATGTTTGGCCTCAATTTGGCATGGAATTTTGCCTGCAAACTTTGCTCTCAAATTCCAATCCATCTGTTTCCGCATTTGGTTCGGAATTTGTCGACAAATTTTGGTGCCAAATTCATACAAAATAGGGACCAAATTCTGTTCCAAGGAAAGTTTGGTACCAAATGGACAAGCTTTTTGCTCGCAAAGTGTGATACAAACATTGCGCAAAATTTGCTCGAAACAGAATTTGGCTAACTGAGTATTTATTCCTTCGTTGATTTTTGAGCTACCTGCTAATAACATTACAACGATGTAAACACCCAGTAAACAATTTGCTCTTGATTTGCTTTGATTTGCCACCAAAATTTGTCTAAAAATTCCGACCCATTTATTTTCTCATTAGGCGCGGTATTTGAGTGCAAAGTTTGCAGGCGGAATTCCATGTCAAATGGAAAGTAAATTGAGACCAAACGTTGGTCTCCTTATAGAGGGCAGATCAGCCGCATTAAAAAATATCAGGCAAAATCGGAGAAAAATCTTGCTGTAGGAGGGAAAGCACACTATAATCTTAAGATCTGTACATATTTCAATCTCAAAAAATAAATAAAACTTAAAATTATTTAATTTCGTATTCCGTTTTCCGTCCTACAGAAAGATTTCCTCCGATTTTACCCGATATTTACTCTTGGTGCGACCGATCTTCATGTGGCATGAAATTTTGCATGCAAACTTTGCACTCGAATACCGAGTCATCTATTTCCGCATTAGGCTCGGAATTTGTCGACAAATTTTGATGGCTAATTATTTGGACATAGGGACCAAATCCTGCTTCAAGCATGCTTTTGACACCAAAATGACCGGCTTTTGCTCGCAAAGTACGATTACAAACATTGATCAAGATTTGCTCGAAGCAAGTTTGGTTGCCATTGCAATGATGCGATTTTCAAATCCTGAAAGCTTCTTATTCACATACATACTTAGACGATTTAAACGCGGAAATATTGTCAGAAATCACAGATACCTTTATTCTCTGTATGTGGTAGGCCTATGCTGACAATTCACAAGAGAACGAAAAATACGTCGCGTTTGTCACGATTTATTTACAAAAAGGGCAACACTGAATTAGATAAAAACATCGTTCGAAAATGTATAATTAAAAAATGCGGAAGACTGATGGACATACGTTGTTGGTCAAATTGTTAGATCAATATGTTCGTTCTATTCTTCACCTTCAGAAATAATTTCATCTATGTTAACAAAATTAAAAAGATTTTACTAGAGTTGAAGAATAAAGCGGTTGATCGGATTGCAATAAATCCTCGTGCTGCAAATTATGCATCGTTCGATGGAATTCTTAGAACTATGTGGATACATTTGCACAACGTGTTGCTGATACAGCAAAGTTACATAAGACTGTAAAATAATCTGCGATTTTTCGTTTCTGAGAATTTACTCAACGAGAAGTTTATTGTATTAATCTGAAATACCGCTTTCGCAAAGTGGAACCAAAATGGTGGTCTTAAAATTTCATCGTGTATAGTAGGAAACCTAATTACTGTGGGGGTATCAATTAACTGTGCCTATATTAATTATACTTATTTTTAAAGCATAACGAATATAAAAAATGATATATTACATTTTTTCATTAAAATCAGTTAATATATATGTTATATCTCTATTTAAATATTCATTATGCTTTAAAAATAAGTATAATTAATATAGACACAGTAATTGGCATTCCCACAATAAATGGGTCCTTCATCCTACTCCAGTTTTAAAAAATTTTGGTGGGACGTCGTTTAGATTATTTTACAATGCAATTTCAACAGAGACAGAGACATCACAATATGTTTGCATTACATCGAAATATGATAACTATTTCATCCGTAACACTTAAATCTCTTCGAATTGTACTTCTCCTTCTAATGTCCAACTATCAATCTCAAGGTATATACTTTTACAGAAATATATATGTATATACAATATGTATGTGTACGCATTAATATGTTATATTGTGTAACATTCGATTCTCTGAAAATATATACATGTATCTATCCACGCTACCATTAACACGTATTTAAATTTCTCAACTGTTTAACTTCATCGATTATGGAAGTATTCGTATCATCCCATAACGATTAATTGACTAACACACCTAGAATTCTCCTGGAAGCTTCAACAAACATTGTAAAACACTGGAATGTATCGATTGCAGGCTCGGACACAGTTTATTTCGAAAAGAATAAAAGGCAACAATTCGAAATATTGAATTATTTCAACTAATTTATCATCTTATTTTACACGAAATTCAAATGTGGAAAAATCATTTTCATGCGCGCATAAACTAAGACACAATTATTTCGAAAGCAAATAATGCATGGCATTTTATCTATCCAAGAAAAATAATATGTTATTCGAATATACATTTCCAAAATACATTACTTGAATAATGCCCATGCCTGATCGATTGTAGAGTACTCTTTAAGACGACTGTATACGGTCCTATACTGAATGTAAGGACAAATTACGACGATAAAATTTGTAATTATTAACGAGTAGAAGAATATGTTTATTAGTACACGCGAAATATAGAAGTATTGTCTGCGCCATCGATACGATCATTCATTGCTAAGAAAATAATTCGAGACGTGGTAAACACGTCTCGAATTCAATTCGTAGACAGTCAAACGACGATATCGTTTATCGGCGATCGAAAAGCCAAGTCTGCGGATTATCAAAAAATTCAAGTGATCTTCCTCCTAAATTGGTCTTCGCACGGGCATGTTACGATAATCGAATACCCGCGGCTCCGTTCCCACCCCGAGAAATATTATTAACCGCGACCGGAACGGATTAGATAGCAAATTAAATTCCTGCGGCGCTAGGGGAAGGAAGTGCCCGCATGATTCAGCCGTTTCTGGGTCACCGAATTATTGAAAATTGTTCGGAAAAAACGTGGTCCATTAAAAGTTCCCCGCCGGGGAACATAGCATGTTTAAAATCCTTTTTCAAATTGAATTTCGTGCTGCATCAATGGCGCCAGATTGTTCAATTCTCTTTTCGAACTTAATAACAGTCTTTCATCGTTTTCCCGTTCTAGAGGAAATTACACAACCCGCTCTAATCGTTATTGTTCATGCACGGTGCCACTACGATGTCTCGCTGGATTCTAAACAAATTCATAGAGATTTGTCGAAGTCGCCATTTTTAGATATTATTCAGTATTTTTAGTTCTTCGTTAGATTTACCGGATCTCGCGGGTTTTCGTACGATCTACAAAAAAAAAAAGATTCATCTCAGGATTTATGGTTGCGTGAAAATTGACACTAGCGACTCGACTCCGAGGCCTACAAAATTACTCGTCGTTTAAAGCACTATCTTAAAATCTAGTCGTTCCGTTAAATTAAATATAATAGAACTATAAACTTTCGTAACGTTTGGGATAACAATTTATACGTCCAACGATAATCATCGTAAATGAACGGGGATAGGGAAGCACGCTCATTTTCCAACAGCTAGGCCTTTCTAGCCTTCGATCGTCTTAACGTCTTTGGCGCACCGAGTTTATGGAAAAAGTATTGTAATCGGTGCGCCAAAGACTCGACGAGAGGCTCTCTATTCTACATACTTTGTATTCTTATAAGTCGATTCACAGCATCTCGAAACTCTTCGATAGGACTTAAGGCTAAGAATATTATTATCATCAATATCACCGTTTCTGTTCCTTCCTTGGCTCTATGAAAGACTACCTGAGTCTACTCCGAGTCTCCTACACTAACTGGTACTTGAAATGATACGTTATCGACATCGCGTAAAATATTTGAATAGAATTTCAGATCTTGAATGGCGACCCACGTTCACACCGATTCTTCTAATTATGGTTACTATTATTCTGAATTTGCAGATTTATCATTGGTCGCGTCATTCTCTAAACAGTGTCGCTTACAAAATTAATTATCGACTAAGAACGAAATTAATACTTTGGTTACGTTTAACGACTTGTTCGCTAATCACTGTTGTCTATTATTGTATCTCTTGGTTACTCTTAGATGGTATCATTAACAGTCGATCCAAAAAGTGCTTGAACACCGAGTTTCTGATTCTCGAGAAAATTATTGTACAGTAACAAACCTGAACTCATTTTACAGTTTGAAGGTTCTACTTTGACATTTTGTTACTCTGTTTCTTCCAAGATATTTTTGTGTGATGTAGCGACTGGGAAACTGACGACCCATTATTCTTAAAAAATGCTATGAATTGAAACAGTGTACAAACAATTTTTGTAATCGCTGTATATCCGTTGCACGAAGTAAAAGGAAAGAAAACATGTTCGAGGAACGATCGGATGCGTACTATAAATATTATGCTGTCACTATTCTTGAGTCGGTGAGAATTGTGTTAACACTTCCGTGAAAAGAACATGCTTCAACAACGAGGTATATTTCACTAAATACTTTTCCACGAAAGTGTTAACGTAATTTTAACTACCCGCTTGTACACAGTTCGCTTAATCTACATTACATTTGCTTGGAACTTTTCTCCAAGCTGTTTCGTAAGGACTGCGAGGTGTTTTGTGACAACCTGAAGAGCGGCACGCGTTAATGGCGTCTCTACAGACTTCACAAGGCAACGTGCACGTTAAACTAACCCGGAATAATATTAACAATAAATATAACGGTGTTCGGAATGGCCTCGCGCGCGACTCTCTCGTAAAAATAACGGTGTCTGAACATTTAAAATTCTATGATATTGTTAACAATTCGTATTACCTTTCTCGGGATTCGGTTCAACTGAAAATATCTGCTCTGACGAATCGAGAGAAGGTTTGATAACGTATTCGTTTCGAATTTCTTCCGGTTCTTCAATTTCTCGCGAGCAAAAATGGAGCTTGTTTAAAATTTGGCATTCTGTCTTCGTAGATCGTTTGGTATGATGGTTGTCAGGAACGATCCGACGGCTAGAGTGACGCAGAGAGCAATGTTCGCCCAGAAGTCGCCCCATAAATTAAAGAAGTGACCGTAGACGATCGTGAAGATAATGCCGAACACTTGGCAGACCGCGTTCAGCAGGCCGGCGGACGTTCCTTCCGGTTCTGGGTATGTTAATTCCGCGGCGAACTCGAAGCCCACTGGCAAGTAACCGGTCATGAAGAATCTGTAAGCCACGAACGATTCAAATTTTTATTTCATTATAGAATTTCCGCATCGACCTGGCGTTCTTGACCCTGGTACGTTCCCCAGGATAAACATTTACTCATTTTCTGCTTTGGGTGCCTCAACTTTTTATTTCTCTATGAATGAGTCGCAATTTCAAGCATTGAGTTGTCGCACACGAAATGTCCGATTCATAACAGTAACTTTAAGCAAACATAATTTTTCTCTAAATAAAAGTTATTGATTAAAGTGAGCACCGATAGTAGTGCTTTATTTTGTTCCCTTCATGTTTACAATTCATCCATCTTCTAATTATGATATTCTGTCAACAAACGACGAGTTTTTCGGTATATATATATATATCGGTATTATACTCGGTATTATACTATGGTAAAGTGGAATTTTTGGTCGGTCTCGTTCTTCGTTGATATGGAAGAAAACTTTATTTAAAAGTAAAATTGGATATGTAAATAGAAACTGGTTGAAAGTTGAAAGGTTAACTTCAAGTCAAACACTTCGTAACATTTGAGTTCTGAAGTCGGACATTTTCGTACACAACGACCTAATATATTTACTTACGATACGAATAGAATTATTTGGACGTCATTCGGAATTAATAACTTAATTGAAACAAATCTATTTTATCATGCATGGCGTGGGCATTTTGTTCTATTTGGATCAAATAGAAATATAATTTTATTGAAAGATTCGTGTAATCGTTTAAGACTTACCCCAGTAGACCCGCAGTTATGTAAATAACGTATATTTTACTGGCGTTGAGGGTGAACGTGAAGATGATCATACCAAGGAACGAGAGAAGGTACACTCCAAGCGTCGTTTCTCTGTAAAAATTGTTTTTAAATTGTTAGTGTGAACACTGGAGTTGTAAGTTACGTAAAATAAATATTTTTCACTTGTACAATAGAGTCTTAGTAAATGAGCTTCTACGATGACTCGTAATTATTAGCGAAAATGTAAAAGTGTGACTTTAATTGTCAATTTGCTTTTAAAATTCGTACAGCGTTACAAAAATGTTCATTTACTTGAATCTGTGGGTTTTATCGAGAACAATGCCGCATACAACGGATCCCAGCATTCCGGCGCAGACGATAGTTAAACCTATTCTACCGGCGTCTGTCTCGTGGTGCTGCAACAAATAGAAATCGCATAATTATTTAATACAGTAGATTATAAACGCAACAGCTAAATACAGTTCTATAAAAACTTGGTCCGTAATCGTTTAACAAAGTGTTGCTACTAATACAAAATATTACTAATACAAAATACAAAAGAATACTTTTACTATCGACTGGTTGCATTATTAAAAATCCTCTTATTTATTCAGCGTAATCCATCACCGGTTCCATTAAACCGTCGTTCGGTTATTTACATTATTTATGCGTTAAAAATCAAAAGAGGTTGGCAGCAAATTAAAGGGGATCGGTGTTTTCGATATCGTGCTCGTGGACTAATTAAAATTATCGTTTACTCGGAGAACCGTTTCGAGTTTTAATTAATGCGGTGGTCCGGCTTACCGGAAAGTACGTGAGGACGATATGGTTCAGGAGTGTGCTGATAGCGTAGAAAATTCCGACGTTGATACCATAACTCAGCAGAAGCAACAAGTAGCCGACATTGGTGACTAGCTTCTTCACGGATTGGAAGAAATTCTCAGTGGACTCCGCCTCCCTTTGTACTGCTTGAGCTGGACTTGGCGGAAGCGGTGGTTCCGATTTAAAAACTAAAACGAAATTCAATTATATTGTCATAACTCAAAAAGTTTCGGTCCTTCGAGAGATTCTTGAGAAGTAGAATCTCGTTTAATAAATAAAAAATCTTAAAAGCGGGTGAATCCCCAAGAGAGAAAAAGATTACCCAGGATTAGTGTGTCTCATACAAATATAATATGTACATAAATAAATGAGGACTGTTAGAACTGTTCGTAAGATAAGAGACAAAGTGGCACCTATGACAATCTCACAGCTGAAATTAATTTTCAAGTCTGGAGAACGTAAACGGAACAATTGCTCTGCTGCGATAAGCAGAAGAGATTGAATTACGTACAGAGAATTATGAGGACTAGAATCACTGTAGTAAAGGCAGCCACGATGTAGAACATGACTTGCAACCCTCGACCAACAATTGAGACGTCATCGCTGCTTGGAACAAGCATGGGAGGGAATAGGAAACCAATAGCGATGCCCAACTGCAAATAAGAAAAATTGTTCACAATTTAATAAATTGAAGGAGACTACGCTACTATCCATTTTTTAATTTCCATACAGAATTGACAAATTCTTCTTACGAAACTATCAAAATAAACCTCAAGTTAACGAAATGGTAATTGTAATTATATTGTAATACCGCCATAGCAACATATTTTGTCCCGAAGGTTCGTTTGGTTTCCAATTAATGCATTCAACGTTAGGTTAGTTCTGCAAAGAGGAAAATGGCACGGACAAATAAAAGGAAGGTTGGGAAAAAAATAAAATATTAAGAAACAGATGATCAACATTAAACGGGCGCATTGCGAAAGAAACATTTTGGGCAGCCTAACGAATTACTGAGAGAGAAAATTGTTTATTCATTTTACGAAATTGCAGGGTGCGAAGCAACTCGGAAGCAACAAAACTTCGAGTCAAATTGTCGCCAGATGAAACACAGAAGAGGTTGTTGAAGTTTCTATGCATTCGCCTCGGCGAATAGCATGAATCTGAGGAGAAATTACCGAGGACCGGAATGTTGTTAGGCGATTGTGGCTCTTGTTTCAAGGAAGTAACAGATCATTATTCTTTTGAGCTCATCACGAGTGATTCCGACGAGAGTTCCGCCCTCGACGAGTCAGTGAAGTTCTCTGACACGCTGAAAGTATCCTCGTCGACAAGGTCAATAGTCTGTCAATGGTCTATTTTACGCTTTGAGCAACGCGTGTGTCAACCATCACACGCAGAAGCCACTGACATTAATTCGGACAGATGCCTCTCGCATTTAACCCTTTCGGCCTCGTACCATCTTGCTTTTGAATTCGAATTTAAAATTAAAATCTGAGCTCAATTTCGAACCGATTCGAGTGTTCAAACTTTCGTCTCTTCAAAACAGCTGTACCTCGAGGCTAAACCATAATCACTGTCGTTCAATCGTAAGCCGGTAATCTACAAATTCTACTCAATCGCTATCTGTTTAATTTGGCTCGAGAAGCCTATTGATAACATTATAGCTATAACATTGATATGAGTAAATCAATATTTGATACCGATCGCATTTAGTGGCTAATCTTTCTCGCGGCATGTTAAACAATTAACGAGTTTAAGAATCACCCGTTCATCGCAGAATTTCCAGGGTAAAATGCTAATTTCGCAACATCTACCGATCTAATGCGGAAGCGGAAAATGAAACCGATCGAGGGGGTTTCGAGCACTGGGATAGATCACATGGACCGACGGCATGACGACGGGGTGCATGGTAATGACGGCCTCTGAAATACGACGATTTAATTCGCTGGATGGGGCCCGATCCCCTGCGCGTTCGTCACGAAATTAAACGTGGGTGCACCGTTCGGCACGGTTTCCCACCTAATCACATAACAGTTTAACTCGCGAACGACCCTGTCCCTCGAATTAGAATTTTTAGCCGACAGGTAGTATGCTCTGGAGCTCCACTTACGTTTATGAACGTGTTAAAATTCATTCGGTTCTATGAAGAGGAAAAAGAAGGAGAGCAAAAGAGGGAAATGAGAAAAATCCCATACTATTGTTTCTGACCTGGCGCAACTAGAAGAGCGAAAGAATGTCACTGAAACAATAGCGAGAATTTTCTTCACTCGTAATCTGTATAGCTACGGACCGGTGCTCATGAAATGTGACCCTGAGAACGCCAATTGACGTCTCTTTGAGACGATTTAATGAGACCAGCGATAAATGAGACAAGTGGTCTCAAAGAAATTGTCAGAGTTAACAATGCATGCTGGTATTATTATGCTTGTATTGTTATCTTATAGAGGAACGCATTCTTGCTGGCCAATTTACGCGAATTCAATCGAAACCATAAAACTGAAGATGCGATAGAATTGAGGAAGAGGCGGTGAAGTGGCCCCCTTGCAGTTTTTGACATAACAAAGACATTTAGCGGATAATGGTATAATTTGTTGCGTTTACTGGACTTATATCTGGGGAAACTACTCGAGATAATGTATTGTTTCTGCTTATAAAAAGCAGAAATAAAGTTAAAATATCTCCTTACTTAATGATTTACCGGTATGAATAGGTTAATCATTTTTTACAGCGCATTAAAAAATATATTGGTTTCATTTACAAAAAAAAAAAGTTGACCTTTATATGCCCTCTACGCCTCCAGCTACAAAGAAACTATTGACACCAAATTATGTTCCTCTCGATACCATTCAACTTTCGTTTTAAACATTTTTCCGTATTATGCATAATTTCCTAGATACAGCCGAACCTGTTTTTGTGCGGTCCTTTTCTATGCGATTTTTTTTGTGCGATTTGTTTTGTGCGATTTTCTTTTATGCGATATATGAATGCCAACGGTGTTGGCATTATAACAACCTTGTAATGTTCTCATCACAAGAAGATGCGCGTTTTGGACTACGACGAGTAGTATTAAATTATGTGCATCCTGAAAAGTTCTCCATGTTTAAAATGATGAATTAATTTTTTTTTAATGTTTCCATGTGCAATTTAATTATTTATTTCGTTTGGAAAGCACTTTCTCGCTATTTCGTAAATCTTTGACATATTTTCTAAGTGAGACCTTTTTTTATGCGGTCATAAAAAAATTTTCTTTAATATGTTGTAAAAAATTAATTGTTATAGCTATTTATGAAGTTTTTGAATATTTTTTTGCGCTGTTTCTTTTATGCGGTCCCTATCTACCGCACAAAAACAGGTTTGACTGTATTCGAAGCCAAGACTCCGTAGATTCGCGATAAGGTAGAGTGACCACGTTACCGACAAAAACAGGCGAAAAATGGTTTTACGTGCCTCAAATTTTCGTCCTTATTTGAGAATATTTTTCGGTGGGAAAGGGCTCATTAGAAAGAGGAAGGTTCAATCTAGCGCGCGCTGGTCATGAGCTGACGAGATTATGTAGATATTTGGTAATATAAGCGTTAGAAGTAGGCCAAAAATTGCCGATGTGCATGCCGTGGAATCCAAGCATTTTTATGCCATATTGATGAGTTTTCTGGATGAAATCGAGGGTAGCGCGCGCTAGAAAATATCTCCAGCTACAAATTGAGCTATATTTTGTCTTGATTCTCTGCGAAATAAAGCCGAAAACTCGAAGCATGTTTCTGACGTCAGAATTCATAATATCGATAATACAGAGCCAAAATGTGACAAGTTTAGTCACAGACTTAAGACCCGTCGGATCCGTCGGATCAAGACCAAGACGGATCTTAAGGGGGCCGGCAGGCATTTGGCCTTGACTGTCACGCTATGTTACGCTGTGCCTTTTTTCTAGACATTTTACGTCTTCAATAAGTAAGTAATCAATTAAAAATGCATACCACCGTGTTTGTACATGTCTTTGCTACGTCTGTCCAGAGCCGTTTTTTCGATACGTACACTAAATCTCTCGAAAGTAAGAGAATCTCTCTGCAATATACGTATATGAACTTGCAAGGGTCAAAATCTTGACAAATTGACGCTTCAATATTGCAATGAGCAGTTTAAAAGTGGTCACTTGTGTTTCTTAAAAGTCCAATATACGTCTGTCCAGAGCCCAAATTACGAGTTTCTACCTCATCGTGGAGTAATTTGTAATATTCGGCAGAAAACTCGCTTTCTGAAGCAAGTATGACGTCAGAAGATGGCTGCCGCAAAGAGATTTTCTTAATTTCCAGAGATTTAGTGTTCGTATCGAAAAAACGACTCTGGACAGACGTAGCAAAGACATGTACAAACACGGTGGTATGCATTTTTAATTAATTACTTACATATTTAAGACGTAAAATGCCTAGAAAAAAAGGAACAGATTAACATAGCATGACAGTCAAGGCCAAATGCCAGCCGGCCCCCTTAAGTCAGTGGCTGAAGGCTGTGAAAGGAGATTATACAGTAGTTAGTGCTGACTCCGAAAAAGTCACGTAACTACCCTTGGCCCTTAATTGTGATACTCTATATTTGGCCTTTTCGTAGGTAATTCGATGCTTATCTAAAATAATTTTGATATGATACACTAGTTACAACGAGTTTTCGGACAAGATCTATTTAATATCCGCTCCATGAATATGCACGGCGGCCGGATTAAAGTACTATACTGAAAAGCAAGATGACTGGTGGGCGGTTATATTGGAAAGGCTCGTTGAAAAAGTTACGAACGAAGCAGTGACTGACCTGATTTCCAAAAACGCCGATGCTGCACGCGCTGCTGACCTGATCCGGGCCGAACCAAACGGCGGCCAAACGTGCTGGAACCGACAGTACAAACGTTTGGCTCACGGCGACTATCGTTTGGCCGAGGAAAGTCAACCAGTACAGGTCCTGGTTGACGCTGAACACTTTGACCCAGGCTCCCAGCGCGTTCAGAATCGCGCCGAACAGGGCGGCGAACCTCAATCCCTGAAACAAAACGTTTCTTCTTGAACCTGTCAACTAGGACGACTCGGGAAGAGGTCGGGTCGGGTCGAATTCCCAGAAATTTAGAGATTCCCTAAAAAATTGGATTTCCTGACAATTTCTAGATTCTCAAAGGAATCGAATTTCCCGAAAAAGTCGAGATTTCCGAAAATTTCGAGAACCCGTCTACCGTCTTTCGAACTACTCTGCAGTGCTGTATAGTAGCGTACAGTAGTAGTAGAATGCATTCATTAAGACGAATATAAATGGTTAGTGGGTTCTCGAAATTTTCGGGTACCCGTCCCGATCCCGAAAGAATTTCGTGTTCCCGTCCCGACCCGACCCGATATTTCGGGTCCTCGCACACCCCTAGTGTTACCTCCTGTTTCGTCCACTTTTCGTTGCAAACACGCGTCCCCGTTTGGCAATTTGCTGCTCTACTACTTTGAAACTTGTCGGTACACTTTCTACATCTATAATTGATGCACGCAGATAGTGCTCCTTTCTTTAGAAATCATACTTTTCTCCAGATTCTAAATACCAAGTGGATCCAAAAAGTATTTGAACAATTTCGAACATCGCTGACAACGAACGTTCTTTTTTACAGGAAATGATTAGACTGCGGATGCTATGCATTTATGAGAAAAATTAATAGCTCTAATACAAAAGTGAACGGACATTAGAGGGATTTAAAGCTGTTGTATTATTTTCGAATTTTTAAGATGATAAAAAAAGAAAATACATCTTTATTTAACTTCAGCTTCTTACAACCGATTTAGACAATTTCGATTTTGCATAAAGATGAAAATCTAAGATAAAGAAATATCTTAGAAGTAAGTGGACGTTGGACGACAAAAGTAGAAGTTAAAAGAAAATAGTACAATATAATTGAACTCATCTTAAAGCTTAATGAAGTTATCGCAATTCAAATATCGACAATTTCTAGAGAATGGGAAATTTAGTGATCAAATACTTTGTGGACGCATTGTACAAAGGAATGAAACAAAAGAGATACAAACTAAATGTGATAGTCGATGACGTAACAGAAACAGGAATGTGTAAAATAACTTCAACAGATGCGAACTCAATTATACTCTCAAATCGATGATTCAGAAACTAACTTCATTAATTCGGACGAGTAACTTCTTCCCCGCAGTTCTAAGTTTGAAAGCTTTTGTTCAGTCCCTGGCGCGCGTTAATCAAATTAATTGTCAAGCGATTAATTACGCCCGTGACGCGAACAAAGGAGGAAAATCACGCGGAATAAAGTTCAATTAGTCGGATATCTGGGACTTCGATTCGGCCCTGTGTCATTCGACAATCGCCTCGGCGGGAGCGTTGCATGCAATCTGTTTGTCGGTTGATATGATTTTATTGCTTTTTTTCCTCTGTGCCCTGTTATCAAACGACCTTCCAGTGCGACCAGAGAGATGCAAGTTTCGCGTCGGCGCGGTGTCGCGTGATATCGCTCGTCCCGATTCTGGGATCCGATTAGATTACGGGGATCCGTTTTAATTAATATGTACGGCGATGTTGACGGCGGAGTTTAATCGCGTGTCAACATGTAAATAAGTTGTAAACGGTGACGCAAGTCTCGCTCGGTCTTTTGCTCGCACGCTCGTCAACGCTCGATCAAAGGGACCGAGAGTTTGATTTGATAAGGAGATTGCGATTGTTAACGATCGTGCCGCGTTGTTTGTAGTTTATAAACCGAACACAACAGCGAATGCGCACTTGCACGCTCGCGGATTAGTTTCTGAGAACAGTAATTTATATCAGTGACTATTGCCCACAATTACAACAAAAGAGCAGAATGGATTCGCTTTGTTATATTGTTTCGACCGAGAGTAGGTTTTATCCCTCGGACTCCTGCTTGTTCTACGCCTATGCCAGAGTCATTTCTGACCCACGCCGATATTTCACTACAGTTTTCTTTCGATATAAGGCGATGGCTCGGGACCGGCTTTCCTCGTATTTCGGATGAAGAGGAAGAAGAAGGTCGATTTTCTTATTTCGAAATAAGAAGCGTCGTCTTATATCGGAATAAAATTGTACGTATTGACGGTCGCTCGAGCTTATCCCCACCGCTACGGATCACCAATGACCCCGACATAGCATACGGAGGGTTAACAGTAAATTTAATGGCGAAACAGCAAACATTGAATTATTTAGGTCAGTGACGAACGACCGCGTAACCGCAACCTAAAAAAACTTTAACTTATTCGTTTAAAAATGTTTATCGCACAGGCTGAAATTTTCGTTGTCGACGTTACTATTAACTTGTGGGCAGTATTATATTATATGTGGGTCAGTTCAGATTATGATGAATACTGTTACAAACTGCAACTACTCGATTTAGATTTTTTATCTTTTACACAGTTTAGTTGCTGTCAATCCCGATCAATGTGAATCAATATTTACAAAACACGATGCTCACGGACTACAATTATGTATAGTCTGTTTTGTGAAAGAAGTGACCTTGGACGCATGACTATATTATGACAACCCGTCTATCGCGCTAGAAAACAAACTACAGCGAGTTCTGACGATTAAGCGAGGACAGTCAGCTAATGCGAACGTAACAAAGATTGAATGGGCTCGTACTTACGAATTTATCAAGCAGATAGCTCGCCGGGAATATGAACGGAATATAGGTTATCATGAATATCATGCTAGTCATGTCCACCGAAAAACTGGACACTTTGTAATAATTCATCACGATGTTCGCGATGATGCTGTACTGGATCCATTGCATCGCGTTGCTGGCGCTGTACAGCACGAAGATCATCAGGATCAGCCATCGTCTTTTGTACACCTTCGTCTCGACCACCTGCACATAGAAACACATCTGATACTCGATTCACGTCACACGAATCTCTGACATGCGGTTCAATGAAATTTCGAGATTTAATTGATTAGGCGAACAGTTGAATAGAGTAGGCTAAATCTTCTATAGCCAATCAGATATTTTCTACAGTCAGTGTAGTAGATTAAAGGAGTTGCACTTTTAAATAATTCATCTCCTTCCTATGTCTAATCTCAAGTTTAGAAAACGCGGACTTTGCAAACAAATCACTTTAAAGTTGACTTTTTTGGAAAATGAATTAACCCTTCAAGGACGACGTCGGTACACCATACTCAACAACGAATATTTAAAAATTGATCTCTTTCATACCTTATCAGTAGATTGGAGATTTTATGTATTCGCTACAAAAATTAGTAGGTGCAATTTAAAAAATAGAAAGATTAAAAGAATTTAAAAATATCAATATACCATTTCCGGCTTATTAAAGTCGTTAAAGAAAAAAAAAAAAACAGTTTTTACATGATCCCTGCTTCTTATAATAGATGTAGACAATTTTTATTTTGCATAAAAATACGCAGTCCATTTATCATTTACTTTCTGGAATTTGAACATAGTTATGGACAATACCAAAAAGCACCAATATTATACAATACCCATCATACAGAAAGAAATCGACGATCGGCCGTCGTCCTCGATAGGAATTCCATTCTTCCGATCACATTTGTTTAAATATTAAACTATCCTCTGACATTCAAGGTTTTCACATTTTCAAAGTCAGTTGAGAGAAATTTTGTATACTGGGTTGAGTGGAAAACTCGTTGCGGATAAAACTGACACATGATAGAAATAATATATTTGTGCAATAATAATGTTTCTGCACTGTGCAGTGGAATAAGTCAGCTAAGGGTATTTTCAAATAAAATTATATAGGTTGATTACAATGGCTTCAATGTGGGACCAATATCAAGCGACACGAAACAGAACGAAGAAAGTGTCTTACTTGAAAGTTGCTCGCGAGACAGGCACACTTTATTCTAATAAAAAGAAAATTTAATATAATGGCATAGATTCTACGAGTGATGAGCAACCGGCGGCCCGCGGGCGCACTTGATTCTGTAGCATACGGGCATTCGGGAAAAAAATCATAAATACCTTAAGACATTTCTTAAAGAGAATACAAAGATTTGCATAAAAAAAATTATATGATTTCATAACGAAAATTGTAGTCACCTTTACTTTTTATTGAATAGAAGCTTTCATGCAAATTTTCATTAACACAATTTATTGTTAGCGGAATGCTGAAAGTTTTTGTCGAAAATATTTTTACAATATTTTGGCTAATAATATAAAATAATATTTCAAATAAATAAACCAAAATTATTTGATTAATATGTTTAAGTATTTAATATTGCGTTTGTTGCGGCCCGCGCAACAGTACAGTAAATTCTCTATATATGTCGCCAAGGCCTGGATGATAAACGTCGCGGAGTTATCCCCACTACTGCGGGGTATACGCTACTGAGGGGCCACGAAGAATTTTCCACTTCTGGTCCACTACAGTCCGCGGGTTGCTCATCACTGCCATAGAACATGTGTTACAGATATGGAGCATATACTATATTTAATTACATGAAAGATGTTCTAATTCGAAAGATTCAATTATACTGCAAATGTACATACATAACTGTGATTAACAAGAAGTCATTTACAGACGGAGATTACACAATTGATCGAATACAATTCCGCACTTTGTCGATAAATAAAAGAAGTCATTAAGCATTACCGAACTCGTTTATGTTACGATGCAATACGAATACAAAGGAAGCTTTTGATTTGTGTTCCATTTGCACGATCATATTTATTGAAATGATAACTAGACTGCGGATCTTCGTGCTAAATAAAAATGTTCTGCATTGATTGCAGAAACAATGAACAACATCAATCACTCTGAACAATTTTAATAACCCGGAAATGGTAGAGGAGAATTGTTTAATAAAACTTTCATTAACATATTCGTGACATTTTTCTGATTAGAATGAGACCAAACACGACACAGTTGGGGTCATATTGACTTGTTTAATCCAGAATACAGTAGAACCTCGATTATCCGAACTAGTCACAAGGAGACACGAGTGTTCGGATAATGGAACAGTTGCCTAACTGCAGTTCACTGATTTGTACAATGAATCGAATAATACAAAACTCACATTTTCTCGGTTCGGATAAACGAGATTCTATTGAATCGTTAATCGAGCAAGCGAACAAGATTATGTCGTGTTTGGTGTTATCAGAAAAATGTAACAAATATATGTCGATAAAAGTTTCACAAAAAAATAATTAAAAATGAGAAAGTTTAGTGCACATCTCTTTCACACGTATCGAAACATAACGCACTCGTTTCTGTCATAAGATCCGTACTCATATTTGTCATAAGATCCGCAGTCTACCGATAGCCCAATTTGAGATAGTTGCGCGTTGAGTGCGTCCGTTTCCGCGAACGGAAGGATCTAGCGGCGATCTCGTAAATCCTCTTCCGCGTTTCCTTAGTCACCTGGGTCAGTTGCACGCCGCTCTCGATGGCCTTAGCGTATTCCGCGGAACTTTTCGTCATTTTCTCCTCCAGTTCTTGTTCCATAATCCGAGGATGAAAAGGTGGTAAACGGCGCCGCGATTACCTCGAATCAATTACGTGAGACACACACACACACACCCACTCTCTCTCTCTCTCTCTCTCTCTCTCTCTCTCTCCGACGCCTCTCCCTCGACGCGGTCTCCCGGCTCTCAACTTCGATCGACTGCCCGATTTTCCGGCCGAGTTCACCGTCTGAAAAAGTAGATGAAAAGGAGAGGGTGTAAAAGAAAAAATTGGGTGAATTTTCGATGGCTGTTTCCTCAAAGGAGAACCGGTCCTCGAGATGCTTTCGAGCGAACTCGAGCTTCGGGAATTCTTAATGATTCCGTAGACGGTTCGGAGTACCAATTAGCGGCGCGAAGGTACTTCTCTCTCTCTCTCTCTCTCTCTCTCTCTCTCTCTCTCTCTCTCTCTCTCTCTCTCTGTCTCTCTTCATTCCCAGCTTGGGTACAATGTCGCTGGTCACTGGTTACGCGGACAATGAGATACAGTGGAAAAATGTTTCGAGGATCCTCGACACCCCCGCTGATAGGGTTCATCTACACGAATTTTGTACAAGCCGGATCAAAGTTTGGGAACTGATACGGAAAGTATGGTCTGCCCCGAGAAATCCGTTTTCAACCCTCACCACCCCTCGTGTCAATTTGACACGATACTTTGATACTTTCACGCAAAGGATGATTGTGTGAATTGTTCACACGAAGATTTGAGGGGATTGTCTCGTGTAAACGGGTCAAAACATCGATTTTTTATTGTACTTTTTGAACGCACAGATCCTTAAAAATAATTTTCCAAAATTTCCATAATGCTCAAATTCATTGAAATGACGAACTTAAACCAGGAGTCAATACAAAACTTTAAACGTGTTTTTCTCGAAACGTATTTTTTTCACCTGACCTAGATAAAGTCTCGAGGACCACATGGCCGATTGCTCTGAAATTGTAACAAGCTATTCTTTATCATACTTTTTTAATTTAAAAAAGTTTTATTATTATTTTAGCTTTATCTATTATCATACTTTTTTAATTTAAAAATTTCCGAAAAGAGTTTGAAATTTCGAAATATCTGCTTTAAATGTTCGCCATTTTGCAAATTATTAAGACAAATTATGAATAAATTTTAAAGTTACTTGCAGGACGTAGATAAGATTAATTGTTATATTATTTCATTTTGTTCCAGCAGGAAAATTATCGTGTATGTTGGCGCAATAAAATGGCAAACGTAATTTCTGTGAGACACGGTTTTTTGTTTAAACCAGGTGGACATTTCGTAGAAGTTAACGAAAGAAAATATATAGTACCTACACTAATAATTGTAGTTATACTCTCATGTTTCACTTTCTGAAAGAAAGGTTGTGCAAGCTGGAAGTAGACTTGTTTATAGGATGAATAAAAGAGGTCTAATATAGAAATTATCTTTGGAAAATAATTAATATCGATTTCTAGAATCCACGGATTAACACGGAAAACTATGCGTGGAGAAACTTGTTAACCTTGAGTATTTTTGCTAGCAAACAATTTTAACTAAAAAAATAGTAATATCTACCGAGTGACTAAACAGAAAAAAATTTTTATGTAAAGCAGAATTAATTTTAAAGTGCAGCAAAACTTGATATATACATTGCATTCCCTTTTTTTTAAAGACGATTGCATCATTCCTCGTTTTATGTATTTCATCTTTGTAGAGTCTTTTCTACCTTTCAGTGAGCTTACTGCCTTTTATATTTTGTATACCTACGTTACACAGAGCCGAGGCAAAAACTTTTAAATTTTATATTCAGGGAAAGAACTTTCATTGTGTTATTTCTAGAAAAAAAAGATCAGTTGTGTTCGTTCTCAAACGAACGTATTTTTATTAACCCTTAACACTCGAATGGCGACTGTAGGGCGCCACTAAAACTTGTTGTATCGTTATTCAAAATACTTTTTACAATATTAAATTTGTTTGTATTTAATAAATTACTAAACATTTCGGTGTTGTACTAGTAAATTGCACCATTTTCGTATGTATAACATGAAAAAAATGTATCTAGAAAGGAAATATTCTAGGTCGGAAGAAATGTTTCGTTTTAGAGTTAAAACAGCTTCGAGTGGAAAGGGTTGAATCTTGAAATCATTCGTATTCATAACTTCCGAAAACAAACAACACTACGGACAGCGTAGTTATGCACAAAAATAGTGTGATCACGTAATAGAATTATCTTTCGAGACTGATAAATGTAATCAACTTATTACATAATTGAAACGAAGATTTGGATAAGGACTATCTCACGTTAATTTCTGGCGATTCCGACTGCGTCTGATCTCTTATCAACTTATCACCGTCGATTACAGTAACCTTTTGTATCATCGAATTTTAAAGAATTTGTTACGCAACAATCGAATGATACTGAACCATTGAGAAAGAAGAAATTGTAGTTGAAAAATCACCTTCCTAATTCGCAGAGAAATGTAATTACCTGTATACCTGTTTCTCTGGATTTAATGATCCTTAAGGACACCATTCGCGTCCAGTTTCACTAGATACTAATCCGGCTCTGTGTAGCCGCTTTGGTGTTAAGTGTTCTGTAAACTCTCCGACGCAGCTACCGACCACTTCCGAGTAAAAGAGCAAAAATATTGCATAGCGTTAAGTGATAAAAATGCCAGTACACCCGCGATAGCAACGCGAAACTGATGATTGATGCTGTCGCAGGTGTCGAACGAAGTTTTGCAGGTTGCAAATCACGCGACAATAATGCTCATCGACTAGAACAAATAAATAAACTCGCACATTACTCGAAGAAGAAAAACAGCAAACACGCATTTGAAATATTTTTATTCTCTGCGTGTGTCGTTCCAATATTATTAAATTAAATGATGCGCTTCAACCGCGATAATTAAACAGCGCACGTAAAGCATGTATTCGAATTTCCATAGGTCGACCGTCGCGGACAGAAATTGATCAGAAAATTAAATTCTCCAAGGGTGTAATTAGATTGGGAATGAAATGTTAGTTTTGTAAGGGGATCACCGACGGCTCCGATTTATTGATCCTCTGATAATAAACTCCACACGACTTCCGGTGGTACTTTGAGAAGTTTAATCCCCGCGTACAACGGTTCCTTTCCCGATGTCCTTGTTCAACGCTCGTCCATAGATCTTCCGAATGCTCCGTGGAGCGATGTCGAGTCCTTGGAGAGGAGGACCTCCGAAGGACGAGCCTCCCAACCACCGTGGCGAACTTATAGGAAATCGATGGAAGGTCGATAGAGTATTCAACGAGAGTTTCCACCCGGAATTCGAGGTTTTACGGTCAAGGATTACGGGGCAAGGCTGCATCATGGTGTTTGTAGGCTCCCGGCACTTTTGTATTGCTTCTTCACCCCATTTTCATCAAATTTTTTCTCTTCTCGTGATGCATCGTCGAATCATTCCAACGAGCTTTTTTCCATTCTTTTAATCCCGAGCTGGGCCCACAAATTGCACGACTAGGTTCGTGAAATAAACAAAGGGCTTATGAAATAGGGGTTGGGCGCTTATGGAATGTCTGACTTTAAAATGCAAATACAATCAAGATTTTTTACCTAGAAACACTATTATAGTTTACAGGTTTATCGTATACCGTTTTAACGTAATCAACAGCTGCTCTGTAAGGTCCTATCTCCAGTTTTTATTTAGTTATTTAATCTTAATTTTAAATGTATATTACTTCAATGTTCATCAACGTGACTGTTATGTATCCTTTTTGTATGAACGGTGAAGTGAACATATTGACATTATCTGATTCTTTATCAAAATGTTATGGTAAATGGACGCACTATTCGTCGTTGCTAGAAAAAACTCAAAAATGCAGATGACAGTAATAGAACCAGGAAACTTGTGATTCGTTGACGGGATATGTTGATTATAATAATAATCAATAAAGTTTGATTTAGAAAAAATTGTATTTGTTTAACGTTGTTGTTAACTGGTTATTGCTATTGAGAACCACTGCTCACTCCTGTTTTTGTAGGTAAAACAATTCTTTCGAGAGCTCGAACATTTTGCCGTGAGTCGTACAATCTCGTGGAACGTTTTTAAGTTAATTGCAAAACTAACGAATTCTTTTTGGAAGTTCCAGTTTGTATTTGTCACACCCACTGGTTGAAATGACCCTGCGGTGAAGTTGAAGTTGTGTGTCTGACGTGAATATACAAAACCGTCGGCGAATTGCGAGCCTCGGCGACGAATTAAGAATTCTATAGATCAACGAGATCTATTCTTAGAAAATCTTAAGGACACACGAGTTCGGACCGAGTTTACCATACAGACTTCCTTGCTATTTCCGCGATTCGGATGTTAGTACGTGTTAAAGGGAGCGAACAGCGCGCAATAAGCACTGCCCATGAATTTATAAAATCGCGCGCCTTATTCGTCAATCGCGTCACGATCTCGATAGTGCCTTTGTGTACGTTAGCTTTCGGCAATCGAAGTTGAAAGTTAAATATTAACGCTCGAGCAAGATCAATGATGCTCGTGCTATGCAACTTGCGCACACTTGTGACTTTGAATCGAGTAGAATGTTAACCTTCAAGTGGTCCTTCAAAGTGTACTTTAAAAATGTTCCAATGAAACTATATTTATATTTAACTCTTACACTGTGAACGTTTTTACGGCAGCCTGAAACTGTAATGGTGAGTAATAGTTCTTTAAAAAATCTGAAAAATTCATGCAGCACCCTCGAACGTTTTAAATTGAGATTATCTTATCGAATGCAAATGTTATGTTCGTTATACGTAATTTTAAGGTACAAAGCTGGTTTTTAAAGTTCTGTCTCTATCTTTTAACTACATATTTAATTTTACTTTTAAATGAAGTTTACTTCAATGTCAACCAATATAATTGTCGTGTATTCTTTTTACACGAGTAGAAAAATAAATGTATTGACGATATTGTACGATATTTGGTCAAAATCTCGTGGTAAATGAATATACTATTCGTCGACAATATAAAGAACTCCAAACTGGATGTGACAGTACATGAAGAACGTAACCGACAAAATATCGTCAATTAACAAAAAATTGACAAAATATTGTGACCGACATACTACAACCAAGAAATTTTCAATTTGTTGACAGAATATGTTGATTAATAATAGTGCTTGATCAGTAGGTCCCCTTTACAGTTTAAGGCTTAGTATTCATTAGGGGTGCGCGAGGACCCGAAATATCGGGTCGGGTCGAGAACATAACATTTTTTCGGGATCGGGACGAGAAAAAGGCAGGATTTCCGAAAATTCCGAGAACTCACTAACCATTTATGTTCGTTTTAATGAATACTCATTACATTCGTGGATTCGGAGTGTCACATAAACAAACGCGTGACTGTGTATTTACATGTTTTGTACGCCACTATACAGCACTGCAGAGTAGTTCGAGAAACGGTAGCCGGGTCCTCGAAATTTTCGGAAATCTCGAAGTTTTCGAAAACCCGGCTCGATCCGGCCCGACCTTTTCCCGACTCGTCCCAACCACCGGGTTCCCGATATTTTCGGGTTTTGGCACACCCTTAGCACTCATCTTTGTAAAATTTCATTTAAATCGAAGAATAGTTATATAATTATTAGCATAAATTTCAGTGGAGCCGCATCGACCTCAAATAGTTCACTAGTTAAATAAAGTTAAATTCCTCCATATCAATTTTGAAATTGGAACCAAGTCACTCTGAAGCTAGCAGAACGTATAATGTAGACATATGGTACAATACTGTAGGCACACAATAAAATCTCTGACGTCAGGATGCCAGGAAATAATATTGAGTGTTCTCAAACTAATCAATTATAGTTATAGCATATCCGCACTGTATCCTGTGATAACTCCTTTTATGAAGATACATACGTAAATTTATACATCGAAGCAATAAGTTTCTTCATTTTTATTCCTCACAAAAGTGAAACGTCTTATAGAAGAGAGAAGATTGAATTTACTTAAACTTTGAACGATTTTCATTATAATATGTGCTTAAACAAAGAAGTCAATACAATAATTTCCTATGAAAACATTTTTATAATTACAATAATTGTGAAATAGAAAACCGGTTATTTTGACCGTGGTAGGTTTAGTGTTAAATTAAAAATTTGAATGTTAATGCTGCGGATGTTGCGATTCTAAAAATCTCTTATTGGCTTAAGGTGTACTCACAGTGGATGATGAAATTATTATATGAATACTCCGAAATTACTACTTAATTCAAGTCTGAACAGCTGTGTTGAGCGTAAAATATTTCGTATTCTTACTTCAACGAATTCTTTGCACAAAGTGTAAAAATTTTTCGCAACATTCACAAAGTATTTCGAAAGACAACTCATTATAGGTGAACAGCAAGCGTATATCTTCCGTTATTGCTCGTTATCTACGTCAGTGCCACCGTTAGTATTTCCTGTACCTGCTACACGCAACGATTGTCCCGGTTATACATCTTATCTGTCAGCAATACGACGCGTTTCTTTTATAAATGTTCATGCGAAGCTTTTGCATAGAAATGTCAGACGTTAGAAAAATAAAGGGTGTATAAAAATTAAAGGTACATAATAAGCTGTTTACGACCAATAAAAACATCCGTCGTACGGCTATAGTCATCTTCAACGACAGGGACGACCATGCTCGAGAAAACATCGAGCACAATTGCGAAAAGTCCTTATACCGCGAGGGAACGAGCTTTTAAAATGAAACGCTTCCGCAACGTTCGTCACCGATGGATTATTATCAATTGTTAGTTAAGTTTATAGGTCCCTGAGGGAAGCGCGAGCCATAAACTGAAATAAACTACCAGGTTCGTTCCCGGCTCGAGCGCCATGGCGAATCTCCGTGGAATTATAAACTTTTCCTGTTCAGTTACGACCAAATTGCACCTCCCCCCCCCTTTTAATTGAATGCTTCGAATAAGTTATCGCTGTAACAATCTTGTTAACCTTTGGATTTACGGTTCCTCCAGTCGCGACATTCAATTTCCTGTTTCGAAGTGGATCGATTGTTTTGATTGTACGCGATGCCCCGGCGTTTCTTTCACAGGCGATATCGATGTAGATTACAGCGAAATGTAATCAACGAATGTCGTGAATTCGTGGAGGTCTCGAAGCAAACTATTCGGCAAATCGAATCGAAGGAGATTCGACAGTTTCCGAGAAAACAAATTGCGTTCTCTAATCCCGCTAACGAGCTAGGGGGAAAATTAGCACGAGAGGATGCTCGCGTATTTGTTGTTAAAGCGGGCATCGATTTAGACCATACGTTCGAGAAAAAAGTGCTTTGAGCGCCGCTAATTGGTCCCCGCGCTAATAGACAGACTTCGCGGAAAAACGGAAGAATTCCAACGGATCTGAAAGACTGGTTTTCCGAACGGCTAGATATTTTTTCATGTAAGCCGAGATAATTAAAGGACCGTTTTCTTGGCGATAACGAACGAAAGAATTCTGTAATTATTCGCAAGGTTGGTCGTTGATAGGGCTTCATTATTTAGAGAACATTTTTGCGCGGTCGCAAAATAATTGGAGGACTGTGTGCTCAAATATAATTAGCCGGCAATCATTACCGTAAATGTGTGTTGCGCGCGAATTCGGTTGCCTTCGAATGATCGATGCGTTCATTTTTTCACCAAGCTGCTGCCAGTGCTGAACTAAAAATCATCTCAGTTTTCACAAGAATTCGATATAAATTAATCCTTAGCACTCGAATGGCGAATGTAAGGATCCACTAAAAATTGCTATACCATTATTTAAAATATTTTTTACATTATTACATTTGTTTGTATTTAATAAACACTTCAGTATTGTACGAGTCAATTGCATCATTTTCATATGTATAACACGAAAAATATATATATAGAAGGGAAATATTCTAGGTCGGAAGAAATGTTTCGTTTTGGGGTCCAAATAGCTTCGAGTGCAAAGGGTTAATTAGTCCTATGTAGAACAGCTTTACAATTTAAAAATTATTCTATTATCTGCGACATTAGTATCAATTTATTTAACGTGTTCATTATATATACTACATTATTCGAAACGACAAGTCAAACTAATTTTAACACTACACAAAAGCTTTTCCACAAATCCGTGTGTTCAATAATATGTAAATAATTATTCTAGTTCCAACGTGTAGATAATATTCCCTGTTTTATTATCGAGGAACATAACCAAAACACTGTGAAACTATTTCTTAGTGGACACAATCCCCAAATTACTTCGAGCGCGCAAAATCAAATCGAAACAGTCCTGCGTGAAAATAATTTTCCGGTTCGCTATCCCCTTCGAAGAAACACTCGCACCGAAAAATCGATCTCATAATAATAAAAAGTAAGCACTTACCTGGTCCTGCAGATCCAGCGACTCCGATCCCCCGATCTCCGAACGAGAGATCCTCGTCTCTCGATCCTCTCGGCAGGCCGTTCACCGTCTCTCATAAATGACAGTCACTGATCCGACACACCGCGAAAACACGAAAACCCTCGATCCCGGTGGATCCTGGCGGGGCGCAGAGCGGTGGCGATGCAAAACGCGTCCACGTGGATCGCGGTGGCTCGATCCAGGCCGGCCACACGATCAAAACAGACTCTCTCGGTTGTCGAAACACGCGCGGATCTCTCGAAACCGGTCGGCGGACTGGCGTGATAAAGCTTCCCCGAACGATCAACGATCGATCGATCAAGCTCGGAGATTATCGATCGATCTGCGCGGCTCGTCGGACTCCTTTGTTGACCCAGCTTTGTCGAGGGAAAGCTCGACAAAAATTTTCTCTAGATCTATGACGTCTGACTCTCGGCTATCTTTCTCTTTGATTCTCCCGGCGCGTTTCTCTCTCTCTCGCTCTCTTTCTCGGTTTCGAGCTTATCGATCAGTCGAGGGGTTGCATGAGCCTGTGAAAATGCTGGTTGATGTCGGTTCAAGGAGCAGAGGGATGTCAGACGTGCACAGGTCTCTCTATCATGGCTCGCAGCAGCCAAAGCGACATCCGAGTCCACGGAGCGCTGGACATTAACTAAATCCGACGGATTCGGCGCTGCTCGCACCACCTACGTCCTTCCTCTGATAGCGGCTTGTCTCGCGCATCGTCCGACCACGGGCCTCCCATTGCTTCTGCGCGAGATTCCCGATGATTCGAAGCCCGCCACACTGATTCCGATTAGACGCGGCCCGATAACGGCCCGAAAACGCCGACGGTTTTTGCCTAATTCTCCGAGACCACTCCGAACACTGCACGACCTTCATCGGGCTCGGATTACCGAGAGGTGGCTCCTTGAACTGCGCCCGTCCTTTCCGGACGATTTTTTTCGTGGCGGACGAACGTAATTCGAATTCATTTGCTCGGGCTGCCGCGAGTGGAAAAGCAATTCGAAGCGAATGAAATGTACGTGGCAGCTCATCGAGTTATAATCAGAATGGTTTACGTACACTTGTTCGCGAAAGTATTCCAACGTTCTTTCACGCTAACCGTACCGAGCAAAAATGTGACTGGCATAATTCGTTTGATGATTACAAGACTGAATTTATTTAGTTTTAATAAGTTAATAATTTCAATAATTACGAAGTAAGAAATATGAAACTGGTCATTTGAGCGGTCGCGGTACGGTTAGTGTTGAAACAGAATTACTTTTTTGAAACAGGACCACACGACCCGATTTTTGTCTCATTAATCAAACATCCAAGCGTGAATCTTAAGCCGATAAAAAATCAGCACCCGATGCCATCCAGAGTTCAAATCGCTCGCGAATCGATTTAAACCTTACCTACTGCGTCTCGAACCTCGCAACCCCATTTCGATCATCCGTCTTCAGTCTTCGGGAGATTGAAGATTGTCACAATTTATGTGACCTACATACATCAGAGTTTTCTCATTTCCAGCAGGATATATCCTGACAATGAGAATCGCTTATGGACCTGTTTCACATCCAAAAATGATCGATCGTTACTTTACAGTCGATGATCAAATGGTTATGAACAGACGAAGAACTTGCACAAGGAGAGCTCCTGTCTTTATGATTATTCCATTATAATGGTGTAAAATATTATAGCATATTTCTAAATACTCTTTATAGTAATGATTAGAATTAAGTATTCCGTCTTTTTAAACCTTTGCCATGAGTGATTACTATTTTTTTCTACTCTGCCACAAAAGTGGCACCAAGCAGCTTCAATATTTAAATTGCAGGAAATGGAACACTAAAGATGGTGTAACATTCATATCCAATGTACAAATTTATTTATACGAATTGACCATAAATTCATAGCATGTTTGAAACAGTACTTTATTTTTCCTTTTATTGGTTCACTCAAAATAAATAAATACTGTTTCTTCACTCGCAAATAAAACGTAATATTTTCTGAAATACAAAGAGTATTATTATAAGTACAATATTGAGTCTAATCTGAACATCTGTGTCGAGTATAAAGAATTTCGAATTTTTACTTCTATGCCCAAGATGTAAAAATCGGAGAGCGTCAAACGTATCTCGAAGACTCCTAGATACCGCTGGTAAATTTCTGTTATTTAAGAGATAATTATTTAAGGATAAGTGTTTGTCGCGTATCGTATATTGTTTATCAAGACGAGAGCGAATTGACGACGGCCAGGTCTTTTAAAACTTGACGCTTTTCTTTCGCGTTGAAGGCTTCCGGAAACATCTTCGCGCTTTTTCCATTCGAATACGTCACGCGTTAACGGTAACATAACCGTAAACAGAAAAAGTCTATTTTCGAGATAATGGCGCGCAACGATAACGATACTGCAGACGCAAGGCCATCGCAGATCTAACAAAACTTTCGATGGACAAGTAATCTGGAGCGAAGATGGAAACTGTTTGGACTTTGATTCCCTCGGGTATTGTGCCCGAACGATCAAAGGACGCGGGAATGAGTGAAAATTTTCCTGTGTGACGTTTCAGAACGACATTCGAATCTCTAATAAAACTGTCCCCTCCGGTTTCCATTGAAAGTTTCAATTGGAAAACAACAGACATTTGTTTGTTCATAAAACTCGCGAGAAACGTCATTCGAACGCGACACGTGAATCTTTACGCATCCAGATTTCGCTCGATCAAAATCGTTATAAATTTTTGAAATATTATATGAACATAATAGAATCGTTGAAAAAGGGCAAAAACATCGGAGATATAAATTACAGAATGCAAAGTGGATGATCCTTAATTCAACGAAAGCGTTTACGAGGGAAAGGCAATTTCTTTGGATTTCCCTGGGAAATCGTAAATTTGCATAAACATTCACAAATGACATGAGTTCACAGAGGACTCCAGAGGAGACGACATTTGTTGAAATTGGTATTCAGAGAAAACGTAAACTCCCCTAACTCTGGGCAGCCGGAGCAAGTGTCTGACTAAAGACACGACGATTCTACTTTGGGCATGAAGCAGCAGTACGTCGCAGTTGAGAATCAACGTGGCACAAATGTTTGTTCGCCGATGTACTGCACTGATCTATTAAACTGGGCATTTTTTCCTGTTGATCATGCGTTGACACGTTCGAGGAAATTTCGAATGTGTTTGTTTCGTTTCTACGCGGATGCAGTTTTGCTGGATGCTTGTAAACAGAGCTAAGTAAAACTGCTATAAACACCGGGAAGTTGATCGAAGTTAATCGAAGTAAATCGCTCGACGAAGCGATCCCCGTTTCAGACTTATCGTAACGTATTATCGTGGCGGACTTTCGTTAGTGAAAAAAAAATAAGCATGCAACAGCTGGCTGCCGAAAGATGCGGAACGTGACAACGATACCGATTGCTCGGTTCGTGCTCGGAGCGTGATACAGCCGACGAGAGCGCAAACACGATCTTCCAAGAATATGAGTTAAGCCGTCGTAGATTCGATTTTACGGCCAGTGGATTCTCGAATCGACGATTAGAAAGCCGATTGTAAATTAATATCTTACCGCGAACGTTCGGAACTGTCGCCTAATAATAAAGCGAAAGTCTCTGAAATAGAACGGAAGCTGTGATTGTTAGACTACTGTACACTCAGAGGATACATCACCGTGTAACTTTAAAATTATTTATTATATAATTTTTTTTTATATATAAAATTATACTTAGCAACACCTGGAATTTAGTTTCATACTTTTTCACTATTTCAAATTACAAAATGGCGACGTTATACAGTATCGTGTATCATAAGTAGACTGCGGATTTTATGCATTTATGACGAAAATGGGTAAGCACAATTTAAAGCAGTGGATATATTAAAGCAGTGGTTTTATCTTAATAAAAAAATTAAAGGAAGAAAGAAATTTTTATTTCGCTCCTGTGTCTTGCAATCAATGCAAATATTTTTTATTTTGCATAGAGATCCGCAGTCTAATCATAACCTTTGACGGATCCTTGTTAGATGGCATCGAGCACCAAAAGTTAAAACATAGAAGGCAACAAATTTTTATGTGAACGTAATCAAGAATAAAGACTTTTAAATGTAGCCTACGATATTTTTGATATTTTAAATTATTGAATTATTGTAAATATTCAAAATTAATCATTCCCAGGGGAAAAAAGACTGCGTTCTTTAAACAGCCGCCATGTTTTCCCATTTTTGAATCATTACAACATCGTACGTTACATTGAAAGGTATTTATTCTTTATTAAGTTCACATAAATATTTGTTGCCTTCTATGCTCCAGTAACTTTTGGTGCTGTGTAACATCGCCATTTCGTAACTTTAAATATTCCCCAAAAAATATTTTCATTTTATTTAACAATTACTGGAAAAAAACCAATGTGGTAAGTGTTTAATTTTACCAATAATTTAAAACTTACATGGTGGTGCATCCCTTTGAACGGGAGATTTCGTTGCAATCCACATTTCCAGAAAATAAACGCAGCTTGCAAGCGAATCAGACTTGCAGATTTTTATGTGTATTTTACTATGAAATGAGCTCGAGAAAGTATATCAAAGCGTGAAAATAGCCCTTAGTAAATCTTCAGCCTAATAATGATTTGTAGATAGTATGTAGTTTATAAAAGTGTTTAAGAATTTAGCAAGGTAAATTCGCAGCACGTATTGATTACTTTTAAAATATTTTTTTAATAAAAACGTGTTCTGAACATACGAATTCTCTATTTGAAAATGCACAGTCTGCACACACCAAAGCTTTTCATTTCTATTTTCATCTCCTCAAAGTGAAGGAACACAGCAAATATGAAAAAATACGCGTGAAATATTTTTTCAAGCTCTAAAAGCGTCGCTTGCCTGACTGCTTTTGTCACACACGTCAGTTTCCCGTGCGTTTTATTGTGTATTTTGAACGAACAAAATTGCTTTCCTTCGGCTTTAATATTCAAATGAATTGGCATGTCTCCTAATGATAAACATCCGGAACCAGTTCTTTCAAAATTCCGTTTTAAATCAATTTTTAAGTTTGAGCGAGCTAACCTCGATTCTTCAGCATGAGTCGCTTTAAATGATTTTAAATGCCATCTAAACAATTTCGTGCGTAAAACAAATGGCTCCCGCATAATAGCCAAATTGCCCCCTAGAATTTCGCAAACAATTATTGATCCTCCTTAAAAAACTTTCATTCGTGAAGCTAAAGTCGAACGCATCGATCTCCGCCATCCATATAAATCACGATACCGTAATCTCCTGCGAAAACAATTTCATGTTGAAGCTTGTAAACAAAATTGCTAGAATCTAGACCACTGCGTCTAAATGGCCTAATCCGAAATAACCTGCTGATGAGAGATCAGCAGATAGCACGCAACGATCAGATGTTCCCTTATCTCGTACACAATCGAGGAACAGAATAATTCGTGACATTCCTAGAACGCAACGGTGTCCCATGAATTTTTGCTTATCATTCGATAGTCGGACCGAATAATAGGGAACGGGTGCCCTGATCGATTTTTAACGACGCGCCACGCAATATGGGACTTCGCAATCTCAAGAGACGCAGATAAGAGTCTCGAGGACGAGAAAATATTCCGCCAGGTCTCGCCGATACTTCGATTCTCCCAAACATAGCAACCCTTCTTTTCCTTTATCGCGAGTTCAATGATTCCCCAAAATTCGAGAACAATTACTTCACCGGGCTTATCGGCAACTCATTCGAACTTTTCCTAGACGCGATAACGCGCGGGGAAAAGATAAAGACGTCCCGGTGGACGTGCTAGAAACTCGATCGACTCGGAATCCAAACAATCCAACCGCGAAAGAAACGAAATTCTCTGTTATAACTGTCTTATCTTTGACTTAGACTTATTGTCAATAACGAAGATCGACGCGTGTTCTAGTTATGTTTTTGAAATACTTGGAGCAATTTTATGGAAAGACTGATTCACAATCTTTTGAAGATGCTTGCCGAATGTCGTAACTCTTAATATTCGAAGGAACGTCGGAAATTCAGGTGCATTTACGTCATCATGAAATTTCTTTACAGCAAGGCAAGAATTTCTTACAAGAAAATTTATGACAGGAGGAAAACTTCGTGGGTCGTGGAGGGGGGAACGAAGTTTCTCTATTATTTTTAAACCGATGCGATTAATAACGTCAAGTGTACATTATACCCAAGTAAATTAGCCTATAAATTTCAAAATTCCGTTATGTAGTCCCGTAAAGTAACTTTGTATAGTGGAATGTAACTTTGGAGTCACTCGTTTATCATTCTTTTCCAATGCATTTTTGAATGTACGGATGAAAAGCATAATATTTTGTTGTTCCATCATCTCCTATAACAAAGATTTTCTGTATTACGGTTTAGTAGTTTTTTCAATTCCACTTATGTTATATATTTTTCCATCATCTCCTATAACAATATTATAAATTAAATAACTATTGTTCCATCATCTCCTATAACAAAGATTTTCTGTATTACGGTTTAGTAGTTTTTTCAATTCCACTTATGTTATATATTTTTCCATCATCTCCTATAACAATATTATAAATTAAATAACTATTGTTCCATCATCTCCTATAACAAAGATTTTCTGTATTACGGTTTTGTAGTTTTTTCAATTCCACTTACGTTATATATTTTTCAAATCTTTCTCATGTTCACTTTGTCTGACTCGAACAAAAATTGGGATATAAAGGATAGGAAGAAAACAATGATATCATAAAAAATCGCTGGTCTTTTTTAACCGTTAAAATGAACTATTCAATACCATGATTCTTCATGACAAGTAGAGTATCGCATAATGTCCTACAACTTGCACAAAAGCCGATAAGCATGACTTTGTCAGAGCAATGGTACAGCTGTTAATAACTTCTTCAAAAGAGCCATCCGAGATCATCCGATAATCAGCGATCACATGAAGTTAACGAGCATAATCTTCGCAAGAAATCAGACAAAGGGTAGGGATTTGCGCATTTTAATTTTTCATTTTCCTGGAAGAAAGACAGCGTAAGCCAGATAACGCGTTCGTGACCGCGCATCCTTTTGAGATCGTCTGATGACCAAGGATTCAGCACGATCCGCATGTTTAATATTTATGGAACGCGTTTCGCGCACAGTTTACATGCATCCACGCAGACAAGCGTTGCATAACTTGAAGCGCGCGTTCGAGGCAATTCGCGCGTCGCCGAGCATCATAATTTATATCGTGTAATAGACTCTGGGAAGATAACATAGATACTAATCGCCGCTAAATGTTTAATCGATGACGCGCCTTATCGCGCTGTTCTCACTGGTTGGCCAATGTTTCGCGCCGAAATTCAACAAAAACGCGGAAGAGAAAGTCATAGTGTTGTGTCTGGTTGTAGTCAAACCTCGTCAAATTCCGTCAAATATCGTCAAACATGGCCAAACTTAGTCCAAGGTAGACAAACTTCGAGTCTATTTATTATGGGAAAATTTTGGTCTCTGTATAGAGATTGGGCAGCCAAGCTTCAGGTAATTTTGTAATTACAGAAACTCCAATTTCGGCGCAAAGAGTTTAAACATTGCTAAACCTTTAATTGGAAAATGCTATTTTTATTTTCTCAAAATTTCTGAGGTAGTATTCGGCTAATCCTTCCCGTACCACCGCCTAAATATTACTTTTAAAGTAATAAAAACTCCAATTACAGTGCAAAGAATTCAAACATAGTTAAACTTCGCCAAACACAAGAGGTACAGTCAAAATCTAATCACAGTAAGACCAGTGAATCCTTGTTTTCTCTATAGAGAATACAAGTTTTATTTTCTCAGAATTTCTGAGATAATATTCAGCTAATCCCTCTCGTATCATCACCTCAATCTTGAGCTATGTCCACACTGACGCAACAACGAGCAACTTTTAGTTGATACTGCATGTACCTTAAAAAAATCTGCGCTTTAAACGAATAAAAGAAGAAGAAAACAAAAAGTTTATGTCGATTCAGTATGGACATAGCTTTACTTCCAAAATAGCATGAACTCCTGGTTGAGTATAAAGAATTAAAATGTAGTCAAACTTAGTCAAACTCCAACCACATTAAGGAGGTACACCACCATGTAAGTTTAAGATTAATAATTCCAAAAAGTAAGAAAACGGCGGCTGTTTACCACTAGAACTACCAAGCCCTTTATAATTTCGATCCGATTCCCTTATAATAATAACAACATTGTATTTATTCAGATTTCATAGGCTTTTGATGGTAAGTATGCTAAAAAGTTTCTCAAAAAAATATTTCTAACTTTACCAATTGAAAAAGAAAAAATCTAAAATCAGTAGTTCTAGTGATTAAAGAATACAATAATTACGTTCACATATTTATAAAAATTCAATAAATTAAGACATCGAAGAAATCGTACGCTACATTGGGGAGTATTTATTTTTGACTATGTGCACACAAAAATTTATTGTCTTCTCTGCTTCAGTGATTTTTGGTGCTGTCATCTTAGAATCCGTCGAACGTTATGATACACAATATTGTATAACATCGCCATTTTGTAATTTTAAATAAAGAAATATGTATTAAAAGTCGAGGTGTTTCTAAATATTTCCTGCAAAGATATTTTCCTTTTATGCAACAATTACTGAAAAAAATGTTTAACTTCACCAATAATTTCAAACTTACATGGTGGTGTACCCCCTTAATTTCTGAATTCTTTTTTCAGTATTCAACTCATCCTGCTGCACCAGCACCTAGACCTCTGATCCGTTTGGGAGCATCATCTTTGTCTTCGCGTTTCGTAACATTTATCAGCCATCCCGGGCTTATTTCATTTCGATAACAAAGCCTCCAGCGAGCCGATAATGCTTCGGCACGAGGGAGCAGATACTCTTTTTTTCGTACGGATCAGCGGACATACTATCCGGCAGCGCAAAAACCATTAAAAGGTACGATATCTTTTGAGAAAGAATAGCGCGCGGAACGGTTCGAGGGGTCCATCGTATCGATGGATACCCTGGGGCACAAAAGAACGGAAAAATTTCGTGGTGGAGCATCCGCCGAAGATGGAAGCCAGTTATCTTCTGCGCGCGCATGCGCACGCCCCGGTAAACATTCCAAACAAGAGGAAAGTTATTCGGCTAGCTATCTCCTTAGCGAACTGTTATCTAATCAAATCGCGAGCAAACGAAACGGAAACCGTTCATACCTGGCTACGAGACACCGGTCGAACGGAGAGGACTCGACTCGGGTAGAGAAGGTCCGATTCCTCCGCAGCAGCTGGATCCTGGATCTTCATTCTCGATCTGTCGTTTTCGAGCAATTTCTACGGCGTTCTACCTCCCCGAACAGTTTATTATATATAGAACAGCAACCGTGCATCGAGCTCTACGGTTTCCTTTTTGACTTGTCCGAGCACTCAAAGTTTCAAGAACGCAGCCTTATGTTTACGTAATCTACTTTCCGATAAGTCTATCTTTCTGCACTGCAGGATGAACAAGCGTAGTCAAATTGTCTGATCGGTCACTTTACGTTATAATTGCACTTGAAAGTTCAGACTTGAAAATCTGATTTTAGAATTTGCTTGTCTTTCGGTCACCGTGCTTTTTAGTGAGAATGGGTCTGCGGTCTTGCCAAGGTCGTGCTGTCACTTCAGGGCCGACGGGCCGGAACGGACACTGTCGACCGGTCTTCCAAAAATATTTTCGCGATGCAGGGTTGCGGACGGCGGCGTATCGAAATGCAATTGCGCTCGGGTACGACCCGCCTCGCTCGCCGTTTAAAGAAACGTTAATTGACAGATGCTGTCGTCTTGACACCGTCGCGGCAGCCACCGAAGGCGGAATATTAATTTCGCCGGCAAAGGAAGCGTTGTTTGCGGTAGCCGAAGCGAACACGCGCGAAACGGCTGATACGACGATTCACGATTGTACGTCGGTCTCGGAATTGCAGAACTGCGACACGATCTATCGGCGCGCCAACCAGTCCCCCGTGCATCGCACGTTGTTATCGGATACTGATTTCATTGCTAATTGAGCCGCGATGCGCCGGTACCATGGACCGCATTAATAAACGACCCGGCAAACAACGGGCGCAAATATTTGGACGAAATCTCGAGCCTTCCTTCGGCGAAGGAATTTTTCGTCTTCCGGAGTAGTCGCGCGCTAAATTGAATTGCAAACAGCACCGTGTTTAGTGTACATTGTGACTAGATAGCCCACGCTACCGTCCATGTCCACAAAACAGCAGATTTAGGCGAATGGAGTACCCATTACATAATAACCAGACGGTGGATTTTATACATTTATGGCGAAAATAGCACACCAAATACAAAACTGGTATTGAAACAATAGTATTGTTTTCAAGTTATATTATTATGTACAGTAGGAAAACCGACTAATATTTTAGCATTTTTTTTTTTTTTTTTTAGAAAACTATTAACTATAAAAGTTTATGTATTCATCGTTTTATCACTATTGCGGGAAGTTACATACAATTTTTGTTATCCTAAAGTGCATCCGACCGATTCTGCGAACATCTACAGTCTGAGAATTGATAAATTATATCGTAAAAGCTACGCGAAACATTGCAAATTAGTGCAATTTTAATCGGAAATATTTACGAGTAAGTAATATAGATAAGTAATGTGACGAGTTACGATTAAGCTTGTTAAATGAGATCGAAACCACATCAGAGAACGGTTCATTAACCGTTATCTTAATAGATAATGGTTCGTTAGTATCCACCGTGCACAAACATGGTGCGACATTGCGATCGATTCATCTACAAGCGGTATCGTTTGAGAGTCTTGGATGGGCGTGTGTCGAATAAGCTGACTTTAACTCGTGACAACCAATTCACAATTTTTGTGCGTTATCATATCTTTTCTGAGCACATGTAACAAAATAAAAATAGACATGAACGTCCTATTCAATCAAGAATAACACATATTCTGCTCATTTATAAAAAATGTTACCTCCCAAAATTTGATGTAGTAGAACGTCATTCATTGAGATTTTTAACTCTTTGAAATATGATGAAACTTTTAACACGGTAAAAAATATTTTTAAACTCCAATTTCTATAGATAAATATATAAAATTGTTGATTTGTATACACATTTATTTAACGATCGCCGAGGCAATGAAACAACGAATTCTGGAAATTAAAATTTGGTACGTGTTCTCAGATGTAAAATGGCGCAAGGATCGTTTAAAATGCTTTTGGTGTCAGACATTTCGAAAAGACTGACTGTTTTACGAACGACTGAAGTTACGTGACTTGATAATCTGTTTACAAATGTCTGCGAGGATTCGTCGAAAGTAGAAGTAGGTTTTCAGGTGATCTGGATATTGTCGAAATGATTTGCTGCAGTTCCGACCCCGTTTCAAAGTGAACCAACTTCGCGCCGCTAATTCAATATAGCTGATAAATTAGTAGAACAAGTGCCTTATATCAAAAGACAAGCATGTTTGCTACTCGCTTATTCTCTCGATGTTCCCTGACCGAGTCCTCCAGTTTATCAATTTTAACTAAACGAGGTAGAAAATATTCGATAAATCTACGATTTTTCTAGATGCGAAGAGTATCTGTATTTTCGTTGGAAAGATTAATTTTTCCGTCTTGTGCTAGCACTTGTAACAAACGCTATTAATACTAGGTTTAGGGAGCGCTAAAAGTAACTATTTTATTAATAAAAGTTAAATTTTAACGATTTTTAAGAATATATACCCAAAGAAATAAATTTGTTGAATAATTCCTCACGGATTCGTCTTTCCAATCTGAATAATCGTAAATTAAAAATATTAGAATGTTTTGACGCGTCCCATAAACCTAATATTCAGCAACTTCAGCAAAATACAAATTACGGTAAATTGGAGCACAGTTTTAGTTCTGTTGTCTGCCCACTAAAAATCTTCCATGCGTATAAAAATTTAGAGTTATTACAAACCCTAGATCAATGCATCTGCAATCCAGTAGGCTGCAATAAATTTTGTTTAGGGGAAATATTTGTAAAATTTATCGTTGCGCGAGAAAACTGAAAAGTAAGGGTGTCTGGCATCGAAAAGACAGTTCTACTGAAAGGGGTTTGGGGGTTCGAGTGAAAAAGTACACGAGTGTCGCGACTGGCGGGATGAAACAAGTGGCCGGACGCTATTAAAACATGAGTGTTTATTGAAGTAACGTCCGGCAATCAGTTAGGACGTGCTTGATATGACAATGAGACCGCACGTGTACGGGCAAAAGACTGTCCTTCGTCGACGCTATTCGATCGTTTCGAAATTCGCCGCACCTTGGCAAAATCGCGTTGCCGATTTTCGTTGCACCGGGCACTGTGATATCTGCAATAATTCAGTCAAAGATTGCAGATTTTTTAACCAGAAACTAATCTAATAAATTAAATGCAAAACTTGATCTACGTAAAAATACAATCAACACATTTGATTGCAAAAAACTTATTTTTTCCGTTCCGATCGTGCGACTTTACCTCAAAGTAGAGACATCATGTTTAACACGGTCCGATCTCTGACTGCTGACAGTGGTTACCGACGGTGTTAGTCAGACACGCCTAACATGTAGGCAGCCCGCCTAACGTGCGTGAACTGGCGTTTACCACTGAAAGGCGCACAAACTGGCGTAACAGCGTCGTGCATTTGATCTACTGACTCTCGCGCTCTATTCGGGCCATTTTTTAACATATTGTGAAGTAAATTGCATAAAAATCTGTTCACTTATGATAGCAGAATTAACTTTTTATTATACAGACAGTCAATTACAGTGGAGTATTCATCTATGCCCAATCCTCGGGTCCGTTCTGTGACATAGATCGTGTAGGGCTACTATTTTCTTGTGACCGCGTCGACCGCGCCGAACGTAAAAAAGGACAGCGCGCGTAAAAACGGACCGCGCACGCGCGTCCGCAAGCCTACTACATACCGTCAATTCAACCACTAAATATAGTTAAAATTATATCGTGTTTAGTGTCATTTTAATAAGAAAAATGCCACGAATAAGTTGCTGAAAGTCCCATAAAAAATAATGAAAAATAAAGAAGTTTCGTAATTAGATTAGTAGTAATTCGATTATATTCGATAGTATTCGATTCGCGTATAACTCGGAGAAGGCAAGATATATTTATTTATTTTATTTGAGATTGTAATTGGTATTTACAGAAACAAACATGATGAAAATTAGTGTTTTAGATATACTACATGTTCTTATAATAAGAAGCACAATACGAAATAATGCTGCTCGATTACACCAAACGAGAGCATTTCGAAAGTGTAATAATTAAACTGAATAACTGAATAACTACAGTAGCGGCGGAAAGTATGTTAACAGCTTTTCAAGCGGAATAACTTTTTTGAAATTGGTCCAAATGACTTGAATCTTTTTTAGATGTTAGACCAACTAGTTTGCTAGAGAATGACTAAACAAACGATAAAGAATGTTAAAGAAATGAAAAAATTATGATTTTTCAACTTTTTTATCGGAGCCTCTAACGATAATTTAAAAAATGCGTTTTGTTGATTTCGGTAACCTACATGCACAAAAAAAAATTTCATCGAAATCGGTCAACGTTGCAATGAGCTACAAACATTTCAAGATGAGAGTTTAAGGGTTAAAGTCGCAGATTTTCGACCTTGCCAGGGAATATCGCCCTTATGTGATCATCTTGAAACGATTTCGATGAAATTTTCAGTATGCATGTAAGTTACCGAAATCAACAAAACGCATTTTTTAAATTATCGTTATAGGCTCCGATAAAAAAGTTGACAAAAATAATTATTTTTTCATTTCTTTATCATTCCAACCAATTGCAATCTAAAAAGATGTTTGTTTAGTCATTCTGTAGCAAACTAGTTGGTCTAACATCTAAAAAAGATTCAAGTCATTTGGACCAATTTTAAAAAAGTTATTCCGCTTGAAAAGGTGTTAACATACTTTCCGCCGCTACTGTAAATAACATACAAAACTGAAAAGACGTTAGAAGAATTTAAGGATATTTTCACGTTATTTTCGACTTTTCAAAACGATTTAAACAGAAACTGCATTTTCATTTAACTTCTTAACATCTTGACTAGTAATAACTCTTGCAAATAATTACAATAATTTCAGATCAATATAGAATGATTAGTCTAATTTGCTTCTTCGTCTAATGACTTCAATAACCTAGAAATAATACACATTTTTAAATTCTTTTAGTCTGAACAGCTGCTGTATAACAGCAATTTATTTAATAGTGCTTTCAGCGTACTCTCCGCAGATTTTCCACCCTCGTTCGATGCAACTCGCACGGAACGGAATTCCGCAAATAAAATATTTCCGTTTCTTACGAGGGGCGTTCTCTTAGACACGTAAATCATTTTCGATCGTTTCGCGAGCGACACCGGGCCGAGGTAACGGTGACGCAACAGTCTCGGATGAAAGTTACATAAGGTTCGTTCGATTTTCCTTCTCTTTTCCCGCCGCCGGGAAAAACGTTTCCCCTGTCTCTCTGTTATCGTCTCCGCAGTTCCCGCTGTTAATTGACGCACTTCATCGCGGAGTAAAAGGTGCTTCGTTTCTTCCGCCGCTTTTTCGCGAGCTCTTTCCCTCCTCCCTCGAGAGCGGGCTGAATTGATCGCGCGATTTTCGCTCAAAAGAATTTAGTGGAAAGCTCTTGCCGCCCGCGATAATGATAATGCATTTCGGCCTGCGACAATTCTCACTCGCAGAGCGAAGTGCGGACTCTTTCCGACCGACTTGCTCCGTCTTTGACGTTCAACGGGCACAAACGAATCTGGGAACGCAATTCAGTGTTTCCTACTCTGTTTGATTTGCTAATTGAATGCGCAACTGCCACTCGCTTCACCGAAAAGTCTCCTCGCTTTTCTTTTCGGTCCGGCGATGATTTTATTACATCGTAATAAGCGTCGTGAATGGACTGTGGATTTTTATGCAAAATACACATTGTCTGCATTAATTGCAAGAGAAAGGAATTACATAGAAATTGGTAGTAATATTAGTAATATTAAACTCTTCTGTTTTGTGTTGCATCTACTCACTCCTGTTATAAATGAATAAAATGTGTAGGTGATAAGCAAAATAGAAGAAACATCAGATGAATTTGATATTACTTAATTGTATTATCGTTAACTATAATCTATGGTTGTTGCCAAGGCATCCAAGGAATATTAAAACAACATACATGTGCGCAGTACCTCTCAAATTGTGAAACGAACAACACTTATTGTAATTCTAATGTAATATATTATATTTTATAAAACCCTACAAATCCTGTTAAAAATATTAAAAAATCAATTTTTATATTATGTAACTCTCCTTTCTTGTAATTAATGCAATTTTTATTTTCAAAAAAAGTAGGAAATAGACGAAAATGATTAAAACACTGCACCGTGTGATTAGGATAAATTCAATAAAGTAAATGTTACCTTCAAAGCTGATTAAACGGATGCAGAAGAATTTTTGGCCAACGATTTTCGAATTTTTGTCCGTTGTTTATAAAGAATAAAATATTGTATTCTTTTGTAGAATTTCATGCCGATGTCACCTTTAAACAGGTGAAACTATTCATACAGGAGATAACGCTAGAATTGATCTCAGACTTGTGATTGCCGGCCATAGAAACGTGAATTTACATGAAGTTTCGCAGTCTAATAATTACAGATCGTTTCGTATAAGTCGCGCTGGTATCTGATTATGAGGCTGGATACGAAACAAGAACGTGAAGGAAGCAAACTTTTTCGAATTAATAACAGGCACGGCGGAGTTGAATAAACTTGTCACTGGTTCCAACGTCAAGTATAATTACCGGAGCGAAACAAAAAGAGTTACGAAATACTTTTCACACATTCGACGCGTAACAAGTGGATCATCTGCTTCATCTGTTTCGCACGCTTCATGGGTTTCACGCATTGCATGTATCCTATATTTCAAATGATTTACACGCTTCGCGTGTCAGTTGCGACTAGCGTGTACAATATACTACATCCGCTTCAGGCTTTTTTTATATAAAAATTAGTGTTTTATAAATAAAGGAAGATCTGTAGGAAAATCAATGCATTCCCGTGTTTCTGCATTCCAGCAGGATTTAGGATGACATATTAAAAAAAGTACAGAAAATTTATGACTGTTTCGATTGTTAATAATAAGACTACGAAAATCCATGCGTTCCTGCATTCCAACACGATGTGAACGATACGTTAATAAAAATGTATCAAATTACATTCGGCTTGAGAATGCAATTTCTGCTCATTTTTAATAATAAGACTGTGAAAATCAAAGCATAACTGCATTCCACCAAGATTTGGAATAATACATTAATCAAAATATAGAAAATTACGTTAGTCTTGTCGACATAATTTCTTCTAATTTTTAATAATAAAATTGTGTGAATCAATGCACTCCTGCAATCCACCAGGGTTTGGATTAATGCATTAATAACAATACAGAAAAATACGTTAGTCTTGATGATACAAATTTCTTCGTATTCGCAATAATTAGACCGTGAATCTCGCACATTTGTACAGTTTGTAAAAATATCAAGAGAAACGATCTGTGTCCCAATAATGCAAATCATAATAAAAAAGATTGACTTCCTGTCAACCACTGGTCTCGAAAATTGGTTCATAAAAATATGCATAAATATCCAAACTGTTTTCAATTTTGCTCAAACACCGAGTCGTTAATATTAATGACTTGTGCTTCCAGGAACCTCGTTTTAAAACAGCCATTTCCGTAAAATAACGAAATTTAGTGAGAAACGACGTTGGCCAGCACTCAATGCCGGTACCAGCATTTTATTTAATTAAGTCGAACATGTTTCTGTAGACAAACAGTAAAATTCGTATAGATTTCCACTTTTTTAAATAGTTGTAAATTAACTTACATTTGAAACACTACCGTATGCATTAACACCATGAAGTTCGATACCGAAAGTCGCAAAGAAGCATCGACATAAGGGTTAACCCCTTGCCCTACAATATCTGAACAGAGTCTAATAAACATGTATGTTATTAATTTCCTTTAAACCGAAATAAAATTCTACTTTGTTGTAGTTTATATATGTGCATATATCGTTTGGAGAAAACATAGGCATACAATAAATATAACGACGAAGAATTTCTAATCATTATAATCACTAGACTGCGGATCTTTATGCAAAATAGAATTTTTAAACATCGATTTCAATCTATAGTAACTAAGTAAACATTGATTTTGCTCATTAATAATTCTTATATGTTAAAAATAGTATATCGACATTGTTAAACTCTTTTAATCTTTTTACTGTTTTGAATTACACCTACTCATTTTTCTCATAAATGCATAAAATCCGCAGTCTAATAATCACAAAATAAATAGTAGTGCAATCGGATGTTTCGCCCTGCAGTGCACGAGTTACACTGAAGTATAACTAAAGAAGAAGTACATATAACTAGTTACACTGAAGTATATTACATTGAAGTATACATTTTTTAGCGTACAAACAGGCTGTACGATTTGATGCATTTGAAAAAAAGGGCTTGTGTGTTGGTACTCGGTGAGCTCCGCCTAGCAATAAACAGTTTTCTTACCAGCAATTCGTGGCACATGTTGCGTGCATTACGGGCAGTCGAAACAGAAATCAATGTGCGCGTTTCCTCGCCGTGTTACGTCCACGCACAGATCGCTGGAACTTCGTTCGTAGCTCATCGCGTTCCATTACGGCGGAATGAGGGTCCATGCGCCGCAGGCCGGGAGAAAGAGCCAGTAATCATTGTGCTTTCGCGAATCATCCAAACCGTGACGTGTCCCGTCGAAACGAATCCTAGTCAAAGCGGGCCGCGTCTCGAGGCGCAATCACGCGGTGCGCGACGATCTCGTGAATGTGCACGCGTGTCTACAGTCTACACGCGGTTACCATGGCTTCGCTTCAGTTCAATCTTATCGCGCGGTCCGTTCACATCTCTTGGATAGCCCGGTTACCATTTTAATCACGACGGAGAGCAGCGCAGCGCGCCAGGGTCCCGGAGCTTTCGAAATTTCCTCGGGGAAAAGTGCGTGTGAAAGTGCGACAACGTTACACGCAACCTGAACGGTCCTTCCAGGCCCGAGAGACTCTGCCCTACTGACATCCGCGTTGTTCGCCGTCGAAGGACACACACCGACGACGCATCAACCGCTTTGTTTGTTTGTTTGTGTTTGTTCGACACAGAGGACCTTTTCCATGTAGGTGTCATTGTGTTCGACGCCTCTAGGACCCGCGAAAATAATCCGCCTCTGTTAAGCGATCGATTAACAGTAAACCTACCACGCATTAACACTATCTGGTAAATATTGCCTCATAAAAATGACAACCCTAAATTTAACTCTTTGCACTCGAAGTTATTTTAACTCCAAAACGAAACATTTCCCTTCTATATATATTTCATGTTATACATACAAAAATGGTGCAATATACTGGTAAAATGCTGAAGTGTTTAGTGACTTATTAAATACAAACAAATGTAATAATGTAAAAAATATTTTCAATAATGATACAACAATTTTTAGTGGCGCCTTACAGTCGCTATTCGAGTGCTAAGGGTTAATATGCTTTCCTAAATGCTTGGAAAAGGAAATTTATTCTACTATTTTCCCTAAATGAATTTTTATAGTGTCAATAATTGTAAAATATAAAACCGGTCATTTTGATAGTGGTAGGTTTAGTGTTAAAGGTAGAGAAGGTGAAGCTCCCAAGATGGAGAGCTGGACTTCAATCTTTACACCTCTGTTAATTGAAGGCTGAGTGACAGAGAGCATCGATTCAGGGCTTCGTGCAAACTGAATGATCAATTAGCGTCGTTTCTTTTGACACCTTGTGATGCTTTTTCAGTGATTGGACTATGCATACGATTTGCGTTCGAGGATTTCAGAAAAACTGTTGTGCTCAGAAATTGAGACAAGGCGAGAGATCGATAGAGAGAAGAATTTGATGTCTACACAAATTCAAAAACTAATAGGAATTATTTTTGTTCCTAAAGGTACTTCTTCTTCGTTCTTGTTGTCTGTAGAACTACCGAGATAATGCCCGTTTCAATCAGAGAGGTCAGAATTACTTGTTCTTCTTCGCGAAAATGAAGAAATGTAATATTCTTTAAAAATCAGTTTGACGTGTTTGTTATAGAACACATTTTTTCAGAACACAGATCTTTTTACCAGTGCATTTATTATGGACATGTTTTATTACCTGTGCATTAAATATTTGATTATTTCTACAATGTCATGTTTGACGTCGTTTCTATTCGAGTGAAAACTCTGTCAGGTTTGTTGATAGCGTATCCGAAATCATTAGTACCTTTGCTTGCCTTGAAGATCGTGCTCTTACGTCCTTGCGTTCACTAACAAGTTTATCAGTTGGCTGTAATAAATAATCTACTCTTGGCACGTATTCTCTGGTAACTGTTAGTTCTCACGTTTTGGTAAATAAAAGTAGTAAGTCGAAGATTTTCAAACACATTTGATCTTTTAAATACAATTCAGACTGCTCGAAACGTTTACGAGAAACACTCGAATTGCCATGGAAATAAAATGCTTCCAAAAAATAGACTGTGGATCTTTATTCAAGATAAAGATTCGTTAAAACAGTAACAGAAATTAAATGAGAATGTATTTATTCCATTAATAATTTCAACAAGTCGGATATATTGTAACAATATTCTAAAAATTCGTCCAACATCTCCACAGATTTGTATCTTACCCATTCAATCTTATCAATGATAATCAATTTTATCAATAAATTATCATGCAAGCGTAAGACCGCAGTCTATAATAAAATGTCAAGCAAGTAATTTTAAGTCTTCAGCAGCTCCATTGTCAAAAAATCCGCAACAAAGTCCCGGAAGTTGTCAGAATCGAAGAGCAATCTGCCGAAGCAAAGTTCAGAAAAACAAAACCGAGAAGAGATCAGGATAGATCGTTATGCGGTTTGTCGATCCGGCGAGATTCGAATCAGCGCGCTCCGAAATCAACAATCGAGGTTTTATCGACTGTATCAGATAACAGAGCGCGCGTCGTCCATAGATCGTGGCTGCGAAATCAGTCATCGACTGCTCGCCAGTGCCTGGACAGGTGTGTTTCGAGAACTTTGAAGTGTGTTCGATCGTTCGTGTTCCCGCGTAGTTCCATCGAGTTCCCGTGGCGTTTCATCGAGTTCCCGCTGCGTTTAATCGAGAGCCCACCCCGCAGGAACAAGGGTGCCAGGACATATTTCACCGGAGGACCGGTTCAACGGAAGAGTGAAAAGAAATGGAACACGTGGGCGTCAGTGTCAGAGTAATTAAACGCACGGCGACACGGTGCAGCAAGGATCGATAGTCATCGATCTCGAAACGTTCAGCGAGCGGAAGAATGATCACGTCGCCCGGCATCACCATCCTGGCGGCGGGCGTCGCTTCCGGGATCTGCTTTTTACTTCTGAGCAGCATCCTCAAGGGGTGAGTAATCGGCGAATAGCCGTTTCCCGTTAATTTCCTCGGGGAAATTTTTAATCGCCGATCGAAAACGAGAATGTCACCGCGACGGTCTGATTCGTAATTGCGGGGTATGATTGTCGGCGGATAGATTACGCGTCATTATGCAAACATACATTTGCACAGATTACTCCACGAGAAGCAGAATCGGGGAAAGATCTGCTGCTCCGTCGGTTGGAAGATCGTCGTAAAACTAAAACGAGAATAATTAATTCCTGCTAATGGACACGTTCTGCGGGACGCGCGATTCGCGGCTTATTTAGAGGCGGTGCGCGTGCTCTGTTCGACCAATGACGCGCGCAACGGTCGCACAAACTGTCACACATCTGCGAAATTTTCAAAAACCTTTAGAGGGCCGGCCTTTTTCCACTGGAACCTTGAAGTTTCTTTAATTTCCCATACTGCATTTTCTTTAATTTCACGTATTGTATATACAGGGTCAAAAATGTTGTACTGCCATGAAAGAGGTGATTTCTGAGTTCATTGAAAATAACTTTTTCCTCTGCGAAAATGTTCTTTACGGCTTTGGTAAGGAGTTATTAACGAAAAACGCGGACCAATCAGAGCGTAGCTATGGCGGACGTTGGCGCTGATATTGGTCGAGCCGCAATCCGTCCGGTGTAGCGGCGGTCTGATTGGTCCCGCGTTGAAATTTTTATTTTGCATAAAAATCCGACCTTCCATATCTGGACTTATTTTAAAGTTAGAAATCTCTACTTTTCAATTTTGTCTAAAATAGTTTTGTATAATCCGAAGTAAACTGACAATCCATTGTCGTCCCTGAATGGTTAAACGGGGTAGTAATGTTCCTTTCCGAGAAGAAAGAAAATTTCTAAACACATACTGTAGGTATATTAGAATAAGCAAGACTAGTTACGAAATCTTCAGAAACATTCAAACGCCGAGTCACTTGAAATTGCACTGGCTAAATTGGTTAGCGAAGAAAATCAATTTTTCTACACTTCTTGCGAACACGTTTCTTTTTTCCTTTGAGCAACAGCCATCAATTACGTTCGCACATTGTGAAGTAATCGGTAAATATATTCCTCGACGACCAGCGGCGATAATGGGACGTAATAAAAATTTTGCATCGATTCTCGTGATAAAAACATTCGTGTTTCTTGCCGAACAAATATGAATACACAAATGGCGTTCATTTTTCAGTGAATTACGTTTCCGCTGCTTTCTTAAAAAAGGAGGGGAAAGAGATTGATCGATCGATCGACCAAATATCAATTTCCGTCGGTTTTATTCGGTATTAGGAGAGATCATTCCGGAGGAGATCCTTCTGTCAGCCGTGCAGGAAAAACTTCACTTTCGCGAACCTTGAAGACATCGCAGACGGACGTTAATGACGCGTGACGTGCCGCGAGCACATGCTCGGCTTGTTTGCGACGCGTTTCAGGCTTCTCCTTCAGACTTTTTGCCCGTGCGCGGACATCAGGTTTTCGTGGGACAAGAAAACGGAAACGAAGAACTGTTTTCTACCCTCGGGAGAAAGCTGCGAATTCGAAATCTCCCATCAAATAGTTTGAACAAAAAAAATATTGAAACGTTTTCTGTCGAAAGTCCGAACTCTGAAAACAAATCATCATGGGTGGTACTCCTATTCAGTGCTGTCAATTTTAGACAATTTATGAAACCCAAAATGGTTACCTTATTACAGATCAAGTGCCGCAAAATTTTGTTTTGTTGTATTTCAGAATAACACACTGCAAATTGCATGCAATTATCTTTATTATTATTCAATTTATTGTATGATTAAAGAATATCACTTTTCACGCCTGCCATGATATCTTAATAATGAATAATGTTGTGAAATAAAATGATGCAGAAAAAAAAATTTTTAACAAAATGGCAGTCATATAAAGCAGAAATTCAATATAAAAAATAAGAAACAAACTATTGCAAATATTGACATAATACTAGTTCACTAAATAAAGGGATCTCTACTTTATATGTGTGTAAAATTTGAAGAAAATTGGTCAATCCATTATTGATATCTTGTGGAAGCCATAATTGCATAAAACTTACACTATGTTATCATGAAATGTAGCCAAACATGTATGCAGAATTTTAAAACACTTGACCGATAATAATCTAACCATTTTTGATATCATAAATTGTCTAAAATTGGCAGCTCTAAACAGAAATACCCACTAATTTCAATTACTGAGATATAATTCTAATAAAAAATTATTAAATTTATATTGAAGTATTCTGTGGATTACAATTATTTTAATTAACCCTCGGACGGCGGGATTTGGGTCCGTATTGACCCAGAGTTACAATCGTTCCATCTAAATTCTATGTTCTCTACAGTCAGCTTAACACATTCGCGACCGACAAATTTTTTCCGTTTCTAATACTGATTACCGGCGAAAATAATGAAATCCTGAAGCTGGTTGCCGCAAACTTGTATCGCTAAAGCAAGGATTAATTAATTTATTAAATTAATAATTTAAATTTAAATCCAATCCCATTAATGCGCCTAATGTAAAATTGCAGGACGTGAATTCACGTCAGCGGCAATAGAATTCAAAAAGACGTGAATTGACGTCAGCGACAATCAGGACTAGAATTTAAAATGACGTGAATCACGTCAGCGGTCGCGAAAATGTTAAGTTGTGAGCTATTTGTTCGAAAAAAGAGATCAACGTACATCTGAAAGAAGTAGGATGAAAAATATCAAGAAAAAAATTTGATGTATACCGTGCGAGGATTAACGTTTTCATTTTGTATCAATAACTATTTTACTGCATAGGCAATCGTTTCGCCTGTCCAATATATTTTCCCCTTGGTCCGATTTCCGCGGAACAATCTGTGAAAATTTGCATGAAAATCTGGAGTGCAGATATTATTATTCGGAGTTCGATAACAGTATCGGCGAACGGAGCGGTGCAGGAGCACTATGAAATTTAGAAATCGCATCGAATCGCAATCAAATCTGAATCGATCGACTTCGTTTCTTCCGCTCCGTCGATGTTTCCACCGATTTTTTCGCGATCTTTTCGCACCGTTTCTCTTCGATTCGCGCGCATTAGATACCCGCTAACTAGTCGAACCGCTTTCTAAGTGCGACACGAGGATAGATTCGACTTATAGCAATTCAGGGATTCGAGCGAATTAATCATTTGCCAACGGTCGTTTTCTTATCGCGGAAATCTCCTCCGACGATCGACGCCCGTTCTTTCGTCGTAAAAACGCTACCAAGCGATTGTGTTTCCTCGTGAGAATCGAATGATCTCAGAAACGCATTGTGCAACGCAATCTCGACGAGTGTTCCGCGATATTTTGTATGCATAATTTTTAATGAAACGAGAAAAAAACGAAAAAGGAAGATGGTGATTAACGGTTATCGTAAACAGGTACGATAACGGTATACTTTAAAACGGCAAACAAGATCTTTAAAGCGATGTGTCATCTTAATCTAGATAAATGATCGTGAGCGAGCGGGAATCGAGCTGCGAGGTTGTTGATAGACCTTTTCAAGGTCAGTTCGAGTTCCCTCAATGAAAAGGACTTGCTCGATAGTTTCATTCAGATTATTCAACGTTGCTAAACATTTCGGAATAATGTATTTCAGTTTCTAATTCACTTGTAGATGTACTTAATATGATTAAGACTTTATGCAGTTATGATTAAAATGATTGCTTGAAATGCAAAACAGTAGAAAGTTTAAAAGAATACATTTCTATTCGAGTACTGTTTCTAGGAATTTGATTCAGAAAGTTTTTATCTTGCATGAAGATCCACCGTCTAATCATTGATAGCGTAATCCCATAATACATTCCAACGCCACAGCGCTCCAACAAACAATACTCATGATATATGTTATTACAGTTTAGATTAAACGGGTATTTGGCACTAGAAGTACCGACCAATGAAAGCGGCCCATTTTACCTTGTAATCACATTGCATATCGTATAAAAAATAACAGACCGTCTTTATAACCCGTGTACAAATCCGATTTTAGTTCATAATTTTTCGTCATCTTAAATTTATTAAGCCGTTTATATAAGCCAACCAATTTATGGAGCTTCCAACGAAAGGTGTACTGCCATCTTTGCAATAATAATAATAATGTACACCGTGAAAGTCTTACACGATCGAACTTGTTTTTCGTTTTTGTTCTGTAAAACAGCAAAAAAGAAAAAAATAATTAATCGAGTTTTAAGGAAATCTGTAATAGATTCATTCAGAAAAAAATTTCTTACACTTTTACAGACGATTTTTTTTTTTGTAGAATTATCGACCAAAAACGTGTCCACAGTTTTTCACCTGCTAGAAAAAAGTGAATGATGCTCTGCGAAAGCGGAGGCTCCGAGCTTTTAAAATGCGTTCAAATTTATTATTGTACTATTTTTTTAACGGAATTATTATAGTTTAAATATTGTTAGTTTCTCGAGACTGGTAGTGTTCAAATACTTGTTGGATCCACTGTGCTATAAAAATAATCTGGATCAGATAAAACGTCCAAATATATACTCCCACTAATATTCGGACGCTCTTAAAGATCGCGTAACTTTATCAATATTGGACTATACTACTTGAATTTTTTTGAGAAGTTAGAACAATTGGATCGCTACATAACGTGAAAAGAATGTTTGATTAAAATTGCAGTTGGTCGAAATTACAAAGAAAGTACTAAAAGTTGTATTTTGCAACTTTTTTGTGCGGGCTTGTATTAAAAATTTAAAAAGTGCGTTTTGTATATGTGTATCAATTATACATATTCTGAATATTTTATCTAAATCGGTAAATGTTGCAATGAGCTAAAAACGTTTAACGATAAATGCTTAAGGGTGAAAGTCGCAGAATTTTGACCTTGTCAGGGAATTTCGTCCTTATGTGATTATTTTGGAACATCTGTAGCTTGTTGCAACGTTGACCGATTTTTATGAAATTCTCAGAATATGTATATTTCATACAGATAATACGTGTAATACATATAATTCATAAAAAAGTTGAAAAATCCAATTTTTAGTGTTTTCTCTGCAATTTCGACCAATTGCAACTTTTGTAAACATTTGTTTTCACTTTATGTAGCAACCAATTGTGCTAACTTCTTTAAAAAAAATCCAAGTCGTATGGTCCAATATTAACAAAAATATACGATTTTTAAAAGCGTTCGTATATTAGTGGGAGTCACTGTAGCTTCTGTGCAGTAGGGTTAAGTACAAAGTTGACTCTTCGGCGATCCAGGATTAACGGGAGGCTAAACTAACGCGTCGTGACCTAACCCAAACCTGCTAACGAGGACTAGTTCACGAGCCGATGGCCGTTCGACGCGTTTTGTATGTAAACAAGGATTATCCGTATGACATTGGCGATTAGAGCCGGGACACGTCGATGGCCATTTTCGAACTTCGTTGACACTGATAATGGTGGAGTATGGTGCCGGGGCATCTGCGACTTCTGCGAGTCGTCCGAGAGGTCCGCCCGGTTCCTTAACGATCTCGTTGGAATTTCTCGGTTCGGTCGCGTTGCGAAACGAGGCTCGAGCGTCATTTCGACTCCGTTGGGCAAAGTAGTCCGGGCAAAGGCCTCGAAGAAGAATCTTCGGCCGTTATGACCCGCGAGCTATACGAGCTACACGCGCATTCTTCGCCACGTGTCCAACCACTCACAATGACAATTAACCCATTATACGTAGAACACGTTATCTCCACTTTAAATTATAAGTTATTCTTACTTCGAAGACCGGTTTACAATAAACCTGTCATTTGCATTCGACCGTACCCTCAATTTTTTCTTTTTTCATGATTCTTACATTTCGGTACATTGTCCTACCTATCTTACTGTAAACTCGACATATTTGCAATAAAATTTCATTCGTAGGCTACAAATTTAATTTGAGAAGATTGTTGAATTATCCTCTAATTTTTCATCTCTTAATGATTTTTGCATTGCGGCACATTATGACACCCATTTTAGTGTAAACTGTGCTGACATACTAACACTACAATTTAGTTGTGAGCCTCTTATTTAATTTTCGTCGGCCTCGGATGAGTTGCGAATGTTAGAGATTATCGGATCAACAGGTTAACAAAAATTACTAAACTAAACAGTTTTGTACATTCTTCGAACCACGTACATCATTATTACAATAGAAAACACAGTAAGAAGCAAAACTGAATCAAAGAAGCTCATTATTTATGTATCTATTCAAATAGGATTATTAATTTATATATTAAGATTATTATTTGGGCTATGTCTCAACTCATGATTTTTTTATGCACTGTTTCCTTTAGGAAATTTTGCTCTTCGCTGTATGTTTCCGCGTAGACAAGGCCAGTCAAGTGTAGACGAAGATAAACAGAAGGAAACTTCCGAGAAACTGTTCTAGCTAAACCTACCTGGAAAGTGTCAAGATCAGCTGATAAACATACGACACACTTCTAGGTTATTCTGCATAAAATAACACTTCGGTATCCAGTACAATACGTTCAAAAATACTTAATTTAGTCAACGATAAAACCACCTGTTTTTAAACAAATTTGTAAGAATGTTTAAACTTTCTCATGAATATGGATGTTTCACTTTTTAAAATAAATACGTTTCACCTAGAATTAAAAAAAAAAACATTTCTATAGTCCATGCTCTATGAAAAATGTTTTTGTATCGTGTATAAAAGAGACGCTGCTATGGTATTCAGCTAACGAAAAGGAACGGATAATTCTCAAAATGCATTGGAGCCAGACATTCATATCCCAGTTACTAGAAAGCGTCAATCAAGATGGAGGGCATGTCCGAGCGACCATAAAATTCGGTAAAAACGAGCATTCGCTCGTTTTTGCAACGCCCTGTACGTGCTCCTGTTTATAAACGAATATGTTCCCCCGTGTACCAAATATGTGGCCGTGCAACGTGAAGTTTGGTATGCAGGACCCGCTTTTATTTACTCTCTTCTTCTGACCAGTCGGACGAGTGTCGCTCGATATTCTCCTTTTTTCGTCGGACACCGGGTAAATTACTTTTCGGCGATTTCCCCTGACGAGGGGAGGAGCTAAGGTCCCGGGTAGAACGAAATTGACCTTAAATCGCGAAAGAATTTGGGCTACAAAAATCTCTGACAACGCTGCGTCCATTAGTGTTTTTTACCTTATATTTTTTATTAGATACACCGAATCTTATAATCCGTGAATGAAACTTCCTTCATTCGATTATCACAAAGCGACCAATCGAAGTTTTTTGCATAAATATTGGCAGCCTTACAGCACCGTTTGCTAATGGTGACGATTAGACTTTGAAACTTCATGCAGATTCTATTATTCTATCCTATTTATGCAAATGTATTTTTTTTTTCTAATCATTTCGGTAAGTCGAAAATACTGTAGTACTGTCTAGAAATTTTTCCAATGTCTTCAAAGACATAAAATCCACAGTCCTAATTGTTCTCATTATGGAGTTGCGTAAAATATTTTGGTTGAAGAATTCTTCTTCTATTCAATTCGTTAGTCATATTTTATTTCGAAATTAATCCATGTTCGAATCTTGGGAAAGATTAAAAAATATTCTGACTATGAAATGCCATGTTTTTTTTCGATTTATGAAAATCGAAGAACCGTCAGAATACGTAAAAGAACAGAAGTAAAGCGTTGCCATGAGTGGTTCAGATATAAATCTTGTGTAATTACAGCTGACATTGAAATTTACTACGTCTTATTCTTTTTACGCTTGAAATTCTTTTTCATTATCTTACATAATGATAAAAGTGTAATTCTGCTTATAACAATTTCTATCTGCGATAACCTGTCACTAAGAAATTCATTATAGCTTAACCCTTTGATGCATAATATATTTTCTAAAAAAGCTAATAAACAGATACAATAACATTAAAAAGTTAGCTCAATACATGTTCTAACTTTTTCTTTCATACATAATTTATTACTGTAAAAATAAATGAAAATCAACTACAGGTGGGACAAATGACAGTACTTGATGATAGTAAAGATGCTACTCACTGTCATCATAGATGCCAGAAGAGTCTTGAATGATCACGACCACTGTGTGCAATAGTAAATATTCAACTGAATGCGTTCAGGTAGGCGATGTACCTCGCTTATAATGAACATGAAAATCCCCGACATCCCACGATACCATATCGTTGACGAATTCATAACAGCTGTATTTTTTACTATTTCAAAGACCTTCTAATAACAGTGGGTCATTATCAGCTAGGCGCGCGCTAATTGTCGATAACATGGCTGCACAATTTATTTCCTCGTTACTTCGATCCGAGCTCGCTTTTTTTAAATGAATTTATTACAATGTTTTATCTTCTTATTTACCGTAAAGTCTCGATCAACTACTTCAGCTTCTTATAGCAGCCATTAATCAATTTCTTATCTCATCTACTAGACTATTACTAGACTGTGGATATTTATGCAAAATAAATATACTATCTAATAGTATACAAGTAATAGAAGTGTCACTTACGAATTTCATTCGTTCTTTGATAATTTTAGTAGGTCGACAGTATGTCAATATTCTTTAATGTTCTTACTGTTTCTAATTGCAACTATTCACTTTTACCATACATGCATAATATCAGCAGACTAATTATTACATAGGCAATTTTCTCTTCATATTGATCAAGAAATACGATTATATCTACCGGTGTGTTATGCATGTTTTCTCAAATAATTCGTTTTTTTGTTTATTTCGACACACCTCATTATAGAACCCTGGAGTCTAATCATTCTCGACACACAATTAGATCACACTTCACCCAATTTCTCAGCAAACAATGCGCGAACCGTTTACAAACTACCGAATGCACCCGGCAAACGCTAGACCGCGTGTCGAGTGTTCGAACAATAGTCGCGCTATACGTTCGGAAAATCGGGTGGGTACAGTAACAAAATTAATTGGAAGCAACATTGTCTAGGCAAACGACGTTCTACCATAGACCTTCAGCAACGCCGTGATTACGCGTCTCTCGTAACATCGTTACGCACGATTAATTAAGTCAATGGCGAGGGAAGTCTCGTATTGCCGAAGCAACGAATCTCGTGGTCGTGCGGTTTCCTTTCGGCGCGGCTCCTAGCCTTAATGATTCAGTGCAGATCGATATCAGGCCCGCGTCCCGAGATAACGAGCCCGGCGCATTGTTTCGGCGTAAGTTGACCCAGATGAAGAAGTAATTTCTCAACGAGCGTGAACCGGCCGCGAGAACGCGTGCCAGCCGTGAGACCGAATAATCCCGCACCGATCCTGACCTGTTCACACCATCGCATCGCATCGCGTCGCATCACCGACCGTTAATAAACGACAACAGGGAGAACACTAGAGGTGTGCGAGAACCCGAGAATATCGGGTCGGGTCGGATCGGAATTTTTTGGGTCGCGTTGGACCAGGTTCTGAAAAGTACTCTGGCATGAAAAATTAAAAGATCATTTTCGTTCAAAAATTTCCCATGTTCGAGACGTTTCAACTTCATGATAAAAACGTCGTGGATTATTCGTTCTGGTCTCATTTTAACGCTTGAACCTTCTACTCTGGAAATCCATTGTTCATTTTCCTCGAGAAAGTTTGTTACACTGTGTAACGGGTGAGAAAGTGAACGAACTGTTTTGTTTCGAAAATTTTGCGAATTCACACGTTCGTGCAGATGTTAAACAAATTTTACAATGAACGAAACTAGTGTCGATTTGGAGATTGGGGTCTCACCTTTAAAATGACCCCTCGATGGTTGCTGTACGATTTTTTTTTTTTTTTGATAAGTTGTTGATCTGAATAAAGGTGACGGCTAAGGAAGCTGGCAGCGACTTCGTATGTAAATAAAACACTGCACGATAACTTAAGAATTCTGGGAAAATTCGAAAAGTGTTCGCTACTCAATACGCAGTAAACACGGACCAAATAAACAAACGTACGCGCGGTGCTCGACCGAAGGATTTCGTCATCGAATGCCATAAACATTGTTCCAATGCCGGCGACACACTTTTCATTCAATGGTCAATAACTTGGCAAAAAAAAAAGATCGCACAGCGACCATCGAGGGGTCATTTCAAAGGTGAGATTCCAACCTTCTAATCTACGTTGGTAGATTAATATGTTCACTTTCTCACCTGTTACATAGTGTAAATAGCTTTGTCGAGAATAACGAACGCTTTCTCATGAAGGCACAATACGTTCAACAGGGGAAATTTTTTAACAAAAATAGAATGATCATTTGATTTTGCACGTCAGTGTATAAATGTTAGGGACGTGTGGATACCCAAATTTTCTGGTTCAAGCACACTGTAACACTTATATTGAAAGAAAATTTAAAAAGTAAAAAATCGATCTTTTGAAAATGAAAAACCAGAATGTCCTCTTAATAAACGACAACGGGGAGAACACATTTCCGATCGAACCTCGATCCCCGACATTTCGCAATAATTCAGCGGGCCGCGATAGACCGGACGATAAAAAGTTTTCGCGAACAACTCCATTATTCATCGGATAGATTCTGCTCTGCGCTCGGACACGTTCGTTGCTTCGATTTCCTGTTCGCTTCGTGTCACAATTAGCGGCTCTGAGTTTAGTCGATCGTGCTCGACCTCATCTTGCCATGTAGTTTTTTAACCCCGGATTAGCGATAACAAGACTACGGATGTTGACACGTATTCTTCATGAAATTTATCAATTAGAATAGAAGAAGGACGTTTGGAAAATAGTTTTATTTGGCGAAACAAATTCTAGATCGACCCCCGGTTTAGTAACGCCTCCGTGGCACTAAACCGTGACCAAAGCAGATAGCATTTTTATAACGATTTTGAGAAATTATTAAGAATAAATTAGAGAGAAAGAATATATCAATTTTTTCAGAGAAAAAATATACAATATATACAAGTGTCCCTATAATATACAATAGTAAATATATGATGAATCAGGTCAGTCAACTTATCTGTAAAGGAAGCATACAATGTAAATTTCATACGAAACGTAAAAACAAAAGAAACACCTATCTTATCGACATAAATTTGAAAAAATGCAATATCAAATGTTGACCAAATAGAAATATTGTTTTACGCAATTGGAACATCTTATCTTAATTTCTGTTTGCTGTTACCAGCCTCTTTCGAACACTATCCAATGCTTTCGATAAGATCATAGAAGGTTTTTTCTCAATTTGTTCGTTTCATACAATAAATGGACTGCGAAAAGAAAGGAATGTTTAAAAACACGAATATGGAAACAAATAAAGGAGTATCTGTTTGTCAACATTCTATTGCTCCCTAAACTTCCTTTTACATTGCCACGCGATTTGGTTTCATAAACATGCATTGATTTCATTCATCGAAAACGAAACGAACTTTTGGGACAACCCAATAAAAAAGAAAGATGAAGAAATCAGACTGCGAAAGGAAAGAAATGTTTAAAACAAAAGAAACATGAAAGGAAAGAACAGAGAGAAGAGATCAGACTGCGAAAAGAGAAATATTTAAAACAATAAATATGGAAAGAAATGCAAGAAAAAGACGAAGAAATGATACTGCGAAAAGGAAAATACTTAAAAAAAAAACAAATATGGAACAAAATAAAAAACAAGGGAGAAAAACGAGATTGCGAAAGAAAATATTTAAAAATAGATAGATACGGAATGAAATAAAGGAGAAGGGCGAAGAAATCATACCGTGAGAAGAAAAAAGCATTTTAAAAAATATGTGGTAGGGAATAAAAGGGAACGGCGAAAAAATGCGAGACGTTAACGAGTAAATTCGTGCAAACTGTGTCGACTGCCGGCGCTGGGATTTAGTGGCGGGCGAGGAAGTTTACGAGAGGAACCACGGATTTCAGCGACGCATGATGAAATGCAAAGCAGCAAGCGATTTCACGGGCAATTTGTCGACAGATGCCGGGGCCCGTGCAAACACGGAAAATGCGTTGGAGTGTTGGAAACGGGGCCGGAGAATTTCTGGTACCGTTAATAATCATGATAATTCGCGTCTGATACACGGCCGATGCATTCTCCAACCTGGAACTGGTCTATATCAAAGCCGTACGACGGATTAAATAATATGAAACGAGGAAGCCGCGTGTAACCCATTAAATAATTTAATGGATGGCATGGTATTATCGATATGTCACTGCACTCCTACCGGGAAACATGTTTTGACGATCGGAATCGCGAACGTCCGAAGCAGACATTTTTCTGAATTGCGATTGACAATTAAACAAGCGAGATATTAGGTTCTTGTATGTGAAATGTTGGATTTTTAAGAGTCATCTTAAACAAACATACCTTCTCTCTGAATAAAACTTATAATTATAATACTCTATCAACGAACTACAGTAAAATCTTGATCTAAGCCGTACGGAGCTACGCGATCTTAGCCAGATCGCCTATCCCCTCCACTGGGGGGCATACTCCGCGAGAGACCCAAAATCCCCGGTCGCCGAGAAGCATAAAGTGTAAACATGCCGTCCGATACCGGGTTAGGTATATCGGTGTGAAACACTACAAATCCAATTACAAAACTTCTTTATTTTTCATTACTTTTTTATGGGACTTTCGCCAACTTATTCGTGGCATTTTTCTGATTAAAATGGCACTAAACGGGATATACAGTGATTTCTCTATATATGTCGCCAAGCACTGGACGATAAACGTCGCGAAATTAGCCCACTACCGCGGGGTATACCCCGTGAGGGACCACGAAGCTCGAGAAGCCTCGGACATCGAGGCGAGTGAACATAACACAGCTGGGGTATGTCTTCTGGACGATACACGACGCTGCACAGTGGTCCCAAAGCCCGAAAACGTGGTCAAAACCTAAAATATGAACTTTCAGCTAGGTAAGTTTTAAGTATGGGATTGGCTACTCTAAGAGTGTTTCTAAGTGGGGGTAAACGGCAAAAAGGTCGTTTTTTTATACCTGACCAACAGTCACAGTCCGAACTTCGAGTTCATTAGACCATAACGTTTTTAAGCTTGTGAAGCACATTGCGAATTTCAAGTGCACAGTGTACAAATTGTGTTGAAACGTTTCGATTTTAATTGTAAACTGATAACTGTGTATGCAAAGAAAGAGTAAAAGTGAAGGCATACATTTTTACGATTTAGAGTAAAAGTTGCAAGTCCCACTTGGTCCCACGCTAAAACTTGTTGAAGCTTCTACTACATAGTATTATCTTGCAATTCTAAAAAAAATTAGCTGCCCCTAGGTGCCCCTGCGGTCGTAGCACTGTTTTTTGTAACGCAGAGTAGGTATTTTATGTGCTTTCCTTGCATTTCTTGTCAAACTGTGAGAGATATGCACTATGTCTTTCTGTAAAATTTAAACAGATTTTGAATAGAATGTCAGTTTTTTTTATAAAGAATCATATATCCGAAATTTTTTTATATTTTTCAAACACGATCGCTGTTTTTATATCGGCTGTTCATTTGAAAACTTTGCAGCCGAATATCTCGAAAAGTATAAAAAATATTTAAAAAGTGTAAAACACGTGTCCAAGGCAGTATCAGTTTTTTATTTGGATGGCGTTTTCAAGGTCATTTGAAGCTCAACTTTGTTTTTTCAAATGGAAACCTATATTTTTTATTATGGGATCTTATTGTACGCAAAAAGACAAGCAATGCTTCAATTCTTTCTTCTTTGGGAACTATGAAGTGTGAATAGAATACCTACTTTATACAATACAAGGGGTAGAGTTTGCTATCCGGAGAATTAGTGTTTCTAATTTCAAGTTCAGATTCGTGATCAGCGACCCCAAAAACGGCCTAATACCAATTTTCAAACAGAATCAATAATTTTTTAATGTACATGTCCGCCATGTTGGATCCGCCATTTTGTTTTTTCTAATTTCAAATTCTGATTCGTGGTCAGCGATCCCAAAAACGGCCTAATACCAATTTTCAAGCAGAACCAATAATTTTTAATAAGTTGTAAGGTTTTGACCACGTTTTGGCGATTTGGGTCCACTGTGCGTTGGCAAGACCCGCGTTGTTGACATATATCGAGAATTCACTGTAATTTGAACTGTATTTAGTGGTTTAATTGATGGTATGTAGTGCGCCTTAGGCCGTGCCGACTGTGTTTACCCGTGCTACAGTTCGATGCGGTCACAAAAAAATAGTAGCCCTACACGATCTTTGTCACAGCCAGACCCGAGGATTGGGCTTAGATCAAAACTTTACTGTAATTTCGAAGTGTATACGGTTAAACTTATTTTTACCTGTGGTGAATTGATCCTGTGCGAAATAATAGGTTTTTTGTAAATGTGTGGTTACTACAAAGATTGAACATTTATAAGTATAAAATAGTATTTTTCTTCGACTGATAATGAACTGCAAAATAATAATATGTTTTGTAGGTTTTGCATGTCTATGCGTTTATGCACCGTAAGGTAGTAAAGATTATATGGCTAAAATAGCAAGTTTCGAAGTAACTTACGTTTTTGTCAATTAGTCGTCAGGTATAATTGAGACCACTTTCGAATCTAGTCACTATAAACGATTCTTTATTACCACATCTAATTGGTAACAAGCATTCAACGTACAACGTTCCTAGAAATGTCTTATTGCAAAAGGAAAGCTTGAAAGTAATGCGTTGGTCTACAAGAACAATGACTTTCTGATTACAGAATGACCACAGATATTTGTTAAAGCATATGGCAAGAGAACGTTCTATCTTTATACGATTGCATAACATTGTAGCATAATATTACGATTCTGACAAGATGATTCGACACTTTCTCCTTCTGTCAGATATTAAAGCGAGACTATTTTAACCTTTCCCAGGCAAGAGACGGAAATCTTTTTTCAAATACCTGAGATATTTCCCACAGGAAATTACGGTATATATAGATCTCGAATTCAAGTATAATAATTTGTGGTAAACATATATCCCTCTGCAATTTCAAACGATAAAAATGTTAACCGTTTAACTACCAATAGCAAACGGAAGAAAACTATCCTTCGGACGGGAAAAATTGAATGGAAAACGCTGAATGAATTTCCTTTCACTACAAACCACGGTAGGATAGTTTAGGTTTTCAGAATGTCAAGGCTACGCTTCTGTACCCGTGCCAATAGTGTTGACGAAAACAGAAACTTACCTATGTCACGCGTAAATATTTGCGTCCCATCGGCAAGTACAGTACTATGACGCAATTTTTTCCTGACGCCTCCATCTTGCTCCCTCCTAAATGAACACATTAAATTATAAATCAAGTGTTTATGAAACAATTTATATACTGTGCAAATGCTAGAAAGACAGACGAGAAATAAGATCACTGCTCGCTTAACTCTTCTCCATCCGCCGTTTTTCCAGCTGAATTTGTTTCTTATTCTCAAATTGTCTAAACGGTAAAAAATAATTCTTACGTTTAAAAGGCAAAACCAAGGTTAGACGCGACAAAAAGCCTTATGTCAATATCCAAAACTTTTTACAATTTTCTGTAACATGTAACAATGATTGTACAGTGGTTACTCTATATACAGGGTGGTCCACGCAACTTGCACACCTATATAACTTCCAAAAGATGCGTTGCACGAAAAAGTTTTGTATACAGAAGTTGCATGGTCTGAAGGGGTACACAATTTAGTGTATTTATTTTTTTTTACAGGTGGAAGTGTTTCGGAGATTTGAAGGTCGACTTTGTTTTTTAAAATGATATAGTATATTTGAATAGTATAGTATAGTATTTTAATAGTAATAGTATTTTTATAGTATAGTTTCATAGTATTTTTGTAGTAGTTTTGTTTTATAGTAATAGTATAGTATTTTTATGAATAGTATATTTTTTATACCAAAATATGGAAGAATGTCGAATTCTGAGTAAAAAAGTATTGACCTTCATTAGCCCTAAACCTAATAATTAACGAGTAATTTCACATTATTTCCTGAAAATGTTCTTACAAAGAAACAAAATCATGTAATTTTATTTTTATTTTTCTAACCTGATATTACGCGAAGAAAATTTTCAGGAAATGAAGTAGTTTAGTAGTATAATTTTCTTACAAAGAAAAAAAATCATTTAATTTTCTTTTTATTTTTCTAACCTGATATTACGCGAAGAAAAAAAGAAAAACAAGTCCGTGGCTAGACCGGACATATATCGAGTAAACACTGTACTATTAATTTCAACGCAGACTCGAATTCCAAATCAATTTACAACTACCCGAGAAAGCACTACCTATTGCAAATAATAGAATGAGATTACATATTCACATTTCTTACATAAAACTACATTTTCAATAATGTAAGTTTCAATAATGAAAATACATTTTCAATAATTCTAATAAGAGGGGAATAATATAACAACATGATTTATTTCTTTTAATGTCCTTTGTATTCGACCAATCCATTTTTGCCATAAACGCATAAAGCCGGCAGTCTACTAACGAAACAGGAGTGATGAAATATGTGTCAAATTGACGGGTCGGATGAGAGTTAAGGATCATTGAATGCAGTTCGTTCGTTAATGCGTTCCGAAGCGCCTTGTACGCGTCGCGAATGATCATTACAGTTCATCGCACTGGAACACGCGATCTGCGGGCGTTGTGAAGCGTTCTATCGGCTTCGTCTTCCGATCGCGACGCTCTCACGATCCTTTGCATCGTTCTCGTTCCTTCGACACACATCGAGAACAATCGAAACCGTTGGCGCGTGGTCTGTTTCCCGTGAAAACCGCTGTCAAACAACGCGTTCGTGATCGACGTGGATCCCGCCGCTATGCCTCCCAATTAACAGCCGACGCTAACAAGTATCTCCTCCATTTTCTACCTTTCCGATAATGCCACTCGCGTGACGCAAAAATTGCCAATTACATTCGGTGCGTGGAAAAAAGGCTATTCACAGCAATTATTAAGCGGTTTATTGCTTACGTATGCGTTCCCAATTTTCGTGGGCAGACGAGTATAAACACATTCATTATTCAAAAGAGCACATACATACACATTTTCGCTTGAGGCTATTTTGACTCCAGTAATTGGACATGTCATCTGATTTAGAATATTTTTGTTAAATACGATCTTTTTCATTTTGTTTATATGAAACTCATACCGCACTTGACCGTTTCGCAATTTATTACAGTAGAACCTCGCTCGTTGCAACCTCGTTTATTGCAGGGAATCCTCGACTCCCACCACGAGTTGTTAGAAGTTCTGGAACTCGTGGTGGGGAGTATGGTGGCTATATGATATTCCGAGCAAGGGAGTGGGGAAATACGAAAGTGGATAAACAGATTGCGCAATTGATTACCTCTTTCGTTGCACAACCTCCATTTCTGCACGCGTTTTCGATCGCGTTTCGTGCGACGGGCAGGGTTCTACTGTAAATACAAAGACATTTCAGGGCCCGGGGTAGTCACGTGACTTTCTCAGAGTCAGCAGGTCGGTAACTGCTGTATAATTTCCGTTCACAGCCTTCAGATACAGACTTAAAATCCGCCTTGGTCTTGATCCGACTAAACTTGTCACATTGTTTGCTCTGTATTATCGATATTATGAATTCTGGCTTTATTTCGCAGAGAATCAAGACAAAATATAGCTCAATTTGTAGCTGGAGATATTTTCTAGCGCGCGCTACTCTCGATTTCATCCAGAAAACTCATCCATATGGCATAAAAATGCTCGGATTCCACGGCATGCATATCGGCAATTTTTGGCCTACTTCTAAGGCTTATATTACCAAATATCTACATAATCTCGTCAGCTCATGACCAGCGCGCGCTAGATTGAACCTTCCTCTTTCTAATGAGCCCTTTCCCACCGAAAAATATTCTCAAATAAGGACGAAAATTTGAGGCACGTAAAACCATTTTTCGCCTGTTTTCGTCGGTAACGTGGTCACTCTACCTTATCACGAATTTACGGAGTCTTGAATTGTTTTGAATTACATACAAAGACACGTAACAAGTTAAGAAATGCACTTAATTATAATATAATAATTTTTAATGGTGCCTCAGACAGACGAGTGCAAAGACATATGATGAATTCGTTTGTCGAAACCAATGCGAAAAATAATTTCAAACGTGAATTTTCGAAGTTCTCGGCTCGAGTAACAGGTTACTCAATAACAATAACACAGCAGTATTGGCAGTAACGCCGATTGGAGACAATGCTCCGGCAGACGATAGGGAATTTACACGGCGATCCAAGCACGAGGTACGAAGGCGTTTAAGAATGCGGCCGATGTATGCTAACGCCCACGGGAATTGTAATGTATTCGCGGCGGGTTCGTTGAAATTTGACGGCCGTTACGAAAACAGTTATATCCAACCCCATGCTTCCTCGACGTAATATAGGAAACGGAGGAAGCGGCTGATAACATGAATTTTAATGAGCGTTATCCCCCTCGTGGGAGTATTTACTCTATTTACCAAAGGAGTCGCGTACGACCAAGGATGTTCGCATTTTGCCGGTTGACGTTTGCCCCGAAGCAGAAATGCGAAAGACTCGTGCCATGGCAACAGCGAAACGAAATACAGACTCGAGAAACGATCGCGGGAAGTCGCAGAAGAGACTTTCGTAAGGTACGATTGCGTGGAACGATACGCGAACAGGCGGATGAATATGAAATTAAAATGATTGAATCACGCTGGAAGAAATGATGCTCGAAGGAGTTGGCGCATCGCATCCGATGCTTGAGAAATTCTTAAACTGGAAATTGCGAGGAAAGAGGGAACTGGTCGGTGATGTTGCAAATCGGATATACAAACTTACGATATTGATACTAGACAGTGAGATTTTCTGTTGCGGATTCAATGCATTTATGACAAAAGTGGGCTTAACTTCGCCTTGGCAACTCAGAGATTTTTAACTTTTTGTTATTTAATCCTCCATATCTTGACGAAAAAATGCCAAAAATCGAAGTTTCGAAGCGAGGAATTCACCGGTTCAAAAGTTACGCGCGTTTAAAGTCGAGCGATTTTAAGCGTTTTCGAGAGGTGGGTCGATACAATTAGCGGCCAATCCCATTAGAGTAGAGTAAAACAAAGAAATAAAGCAAGAAAAGGATTCAAGACGACATTGAAGCACAAAGGTTAAGAGATTAAAAAGATAGTGATAGAGACATGCAAAGGTCAAAGCGAAGTGCACAGCGATTTGATGGTTGAAAGTTAGCGTCTTACCTGTGCCCGAACGTGGCGTGTCCGGCGACAGGTGTGTCCACGTGTAACCTCGGCTGGCACGTGAGGTCAGTATCGGTTCGTGGATCCGCCGTAGGACCGGAAGCTTGTATATGCGGTCGTGCGATTAGTGATGCGTGTCTCGACAGTCGGTTCCACAGTATCATCGACCCAGAGGATGAACAACTAGGCGGGAGTCTTGAAGAGGAGCGGGAGGGGGGTGTCGCAAAGGTGTAAGAAGACGAGGCGAGGAAACGGCTCCGTCGGATCGCACAGGTAGGCGCGGACCGCGAAACGGGTGTCGTTTAATGATAAAACGCCATTACACAATGGCCGACGTATCAAACCATATTAAACAATAGGTTCGACCGGCGTGTAGGGGGACCGGAAGCAGAGGAGGAACCGTACGGGGAGCCGAACAACAGCTGCCTCATTGTTGAGATGCTACGTGTCGCGGATAGTCAGTCGGCCGTTCTGTTCTACCACATCTGTTGCCGTTAGAGTGCGGTTCTTTTTTGTTCGACAGGAAAAAACCTGCAAATCGATCGGACAACGGTGCCTGTGATTTTCGAGCCTTAATTGGCTCTTTGGAAAAATCACGGAATTTACACTCGGTGTTCTGGTGTCGTTGCCTAGCCCGCTCGACGTTGTGTCGGTTCGTAACAGTCCACACGGTTGCGATATTTTGTTAACACGTTGACTGTCGCGTCACGCCACAGCTGACGCTCTTCTGCCTGGATTTTAAAAATTCATTTTCAACCGAGCTTCCCCGAGAATGATTTTATTATTCTAATACCGAAGCAACGATAAATTTTACCGTACTCGACAAATTTCTCGCATTTGAATTCGGTACGAGTACATGTAGTCTACTAATCACAATGAAGAACTAACAATGATTTTATTATTTTAATACCGAAGCGATGGTCAATTTTACTGAACCCGAAAATTTCTCGCATTTGATCTCGACGCGAGTACGTGAAGTCTAGCTATGAGGAACTGCAAATGTTTCATTTTTGTTTCATTGCGTAGATTGTTTCGATTATGTAGTTCTATTATGGCTGCCAGTTCGGCGTTCAACACGTTCAACCCAAAATATGACCTTTCCAAAACATGAGAGAGATTTGGCAAGAAGACAGTCATAAATTTAAGTTTCTTTGCGCAGGGAATTGCGACAGTCGTATTTGCGTGACATCGATAGCGAACGTGTTAAATAAATTAGCAATAGTGATCGCTAGGAGAGACTGAAACAGTGCCGTTTGCTGAGATCTTTATCGGTGGTGATTTTTATCGCGAAATCCGTGTTCTGGATGGTCGGTGGTTAGCTGGATCGAAGGAAGGATCCCGAGTGCTTCATGAAATCAGGCGAGGCGAGGCGGTTGATCAAAATTTTCTTGCTGCGGACCATCCTCTGTCGGAGAAAGCACGAGAAACGGTAAGAACGCCCGCGGCGGCAACCAGTGGTCTGGAAAGCGTTTCTTCGTGATCAAAATTAAGAGCCAAGACTCCGTAATTCACGATAAGGTAGAGTGACTACATTACCGACAAATTTGGGCGAAAAATGGTTTTACGTGCCTCAACTTTCTGTCCATATATGAGAATATTTTTCGCTGGGAAAGGGCTCATTCGACAGAGGAAGGTTCAATCTAGCGCGCGTTGGTCACGAGCTGACGAGATTATGCAGATATTTGGTAATATAAGCGTTAAAAGTAGACCAAAAATCGACGATGTGCATGCCGTGGAATCCAAGCATTTTTACGCCATTGGACGAGTTTTCTGGATGAAATCGGGGGTAGCGCGCGCTAAAAAATATCTCCAGCTACAAATTGAGCTTCATTTTGTCTTGATTCTCTGCGAAATAAAGCCAAAAACTTGAAGCACGTTTCTGGCGTCAGAATTCGTGATATCGATAATACAGACAAAAAATGTGATACGTTTAGTCACAGACTTAAGACCCGTCGGATCAAGACCAATACGGATCTTAAGTCGGTGTCTGAAGGCTGTCAATGGAAATTATACAGCAGTTACCGACCTGCTGACTCTGCAAAAGTCACCTGACTACCCTTGGCCCTTAAGAGCGTTTATTTGAAAAAAGAATTATTACTTCACCCCAAGAATTACTTCTCCTGCGGGCTAGGAAAATGTATCTACTCGTATACAAAGGATATTCTAAGTTCAATTACAAGAAACAATAACCATATAGACCTTCCGTTTCTTCTTTAACAATCTTAATTATCCGAAGACAATATATTGACAATCTTAAATTGTTTTGATGTCACCATTGTTTGAATTCTACCAAGACGTTTTTTTTTGTCTATTCATCAGTCGTGTGTAATAATGTATAGAATGTATAGAAAATTATGGGGACTATTTTTACAGCTTGAATGTGTCTCGACTGTTTGTAGATGAATAACAGAATGAAGACAGGGCCACAAATTAATTTGTAATACAACACGAGATAGAAATCGAACGGTGCACGGTGTCTAGAAAAAGGAAATGAAACCGAGAATTTTCATTCCGAGGAAGGGGGATTAGTGAAAAGGAAACCTTTTGTGAGGCATTGAATATGGATTTCGACCACGCAAGAACCACTTTCCAGACAACCGTGCGACGATCTGTCGGCCGGAAACGACAACAGACACTCGAACGATCGATCGAGCCGCGACTCTGGCCGCGAACGCGCCCGTACTTTCTATCGATCGCAAGAAGATCGAGGTTAACGGTTTTCTGCGATAGCGAGGGATCGGCCATGGCGAGCCTGAGCGAATCGGGACCGTGCCCGAGGTGCTCTAAACCACGGTGTTCGCAGTTTCATCGGTTCACCGAGCCGAGAATGTTAATTGCTCGGCCCTCGAAGATACTTACGGTGGACACAGAGTGTTCACTGGGTTTGGCCAGCTCTCGCGCGTTTCTTGCCTGATGTAATTATGCTCGGTGGCTGCCGTCGAATCTTCGAGCCGATTACGTGAACCGAGCTCTCGACGACCAATGGCAGTCTGTCTGCGGTCAACGTGAAATTGGACAAAGTTTGTGGAAGTTGTCCGACGAATTTTAGGCGCACGTGGCGTGTGCTAATGAACAACAATTAAGCGATAGTCTCGCTATCGCGATAAAATTGATTTTTTCCCTGCCTTTCAAACGTATGGTTGAACATGTGTCCAATGAAATGGTTTATTCTTCGGTATTGGTTCTTCCAATCGTTACTTAACCCTCGGACTCCTGCGAGTTCTAGTCCTATGCTGGGGTCATTTCTGGCCCACACCGATACTTCACTACAGGTTTCTTTCGATATAAGGCTCGGGACCGGCTTTCCTCGTATTTCTTATTTCGAAATAAAAATCGTCGTCTTATATCGGAATAAAATTGTACGCATTATCCCCACCGCGACGGGTCACCGATGACTCTGTCATAGCATACGGGGGGCTAATACCCTATTTGTTTTTCATTACAATTCGACTCTCCCTTTTAGCGATGACGAGGTTCTGTTGACGAATCGGACCTTTGTCGTCACGGAACTTTTTCCGCGATCGAATTCGACCCCCATCGTGCTATTTTCGGTGCCTAATACGCAAGCAAACGGACTAATAGGACATCAATCAATATCGAGTTGACCGACGTCGCGCAAACATTGCAAACGGTCGCTGTTCCGCTGCGTACTATCGAATGAATTGCGGGTAATTGTGCGATTAGCTACTAATTTCGTGGACGAGAACGCCCACGTGGAAAAAAGACGCGACAAATTGAAGAAGCGCGCGGTGCTTACGAGCTTCCTGGTCAATATTTGCTAGATACAGTGGCTCACGAAAGTATTCGAACGCTTACGTTTACACATTTTAATGAATAAAATAAGATGTACTAAACTAATCTGTATAGAACAATTTGGTATCTATAGTAAGGGGGAAGTCTCAAGATTATGTCTGTAAAATTTGAAAAGGATTCAACAACGTAGGCAGAAGTTATGATATATTTATTAGAAACACGCATAATAAGTGACTCACAAAAGTATTCGAACGCTACATATATTATTACATTATTTAATGTTAATATTTTGTTGGACCACCTTTAGCAGTAACGATGTATCTCAATCGACGTTCCATACTATAAACCAATGATTTTGTAAAAGTACACTCAATGCAATTCCATACTTCTATGATTTTTTGTTTCAATACCTCCTTTGAAGTTATTCGATATTTATTTAATCTTTTTCCGACTTCAGCCCATAAATTTTCAATTGGATTTATGTCTGGACTTTGCGGTGGAGTAGTTAACATATGTGGTGTGTTATGTATGATCCATTCTTTCACAATTCCTGCAGTATGCTTGGGATTGTTATCTTGTTGGAAGTGGAAGTCTTCCAATAATCCTAATTTGCGGGCACTTTCTTTAAGGTTGTTCCTTAAAATATTTAAATACTTATATTTATCGAGTATTCCATCAATGAATATCAAATTTCCGGTGCCACTTGCTGCCATGCACCCCCACACCATAACCGATCCACCTCCGTGTTTCTCTGTTTGGTGTAAATTTTTAATTTCCAATTCCGTATTTGGTTTTCTCCAAACATCATTTTGACCATCTGAGGCAAAGATGTTAAATTTAGACTCATCCGAAAAGATGACTTTATCCCAGAAAAAATGATCTTTATTGAGATATGCTTTTGCAAAAGCCAGTCTTTTTTTCGATTTGCCGCATTAATATATAGCTTCTTTCGTGGTATACTGCCATGAAAATCATTATTTCGTAAGATTCGTCGACATAATTCGGGATGAACTTCTTTATGAAACATATCAGCTACCATATTTGTGAGTTTAGGAGCGGATATATTAAAATCTTTTTTTATTTCGCGAATGATAATTTTCTGTTCTCATTCAGTTAATTTCCTTCGTCGACCTGATCGAGCGTTGTTCGCAATTGTTCCTTCGTTTTTTGATTTTTTAATAATATAATGTGTTGTAGACTTACTTCTGTTTATAATTTCTGCAAACTCGTTATATGATTTTCCATCCTTATGCAATCGACGTATCATTTCTCTTTCACAATTTTGTGTTTCTGACTTTTTAGTCTTCATTTTAACTACTACTGTGCACAGTTCTACGTTGCTGTTACGGAAACGATGCCTTAAAATCAATTGAACGTACCAATGTTTTCATGTAGTAGTAATGTGTACATTCCTTTCTAAGGAAGATGAAAACATATCAACAGCGTTACAGCGTTCGAATACTTTTGTGAGTCACTTATTATACGTGTTTCTAATAAATATATCATAACTTCTGCCTACGTTTTTGAATCCTTTTCAAATTTTACTGACATAATCTTGAGACTTCCCCCTTACTACAGATACCAAATTGTTCTATACAGATTAGTTTAGTACATCTTATTTTATTCATTAAAATTTGTAAACGTAAGCGTTCGAATACTTTCGTGAGCCACTGTATATTTGGAACGGTACAAAACGATAATCAGCAACCTCTACAACGTCTGGCCTACTATACGCGATAATCTGAAAATGTTCTACCTTGTGGATTCATCTCTATAATTCCTGGACTGTAGACCTATATACGAATTCCCATTTTCATAGATCATTCTGTGAAAGTCTGATTGAGCGAACGTTTTGCTCGCTAACTGGTGAATTTCTTGCGATCGAACTAAAGTAGAAACGCCGCTAGTGTTTATTTATGTAATCGTTTTCTTGTATTTCACACATTTTCATGCAGGATTAGCACGACGTTGTTGCATCTTGCTTTACGATTACTTTCGCAATTATACTTATCCGAGCCTATTTATGATCAATAATTTGCTCGATGGAAAACGAATTTCACACTGCAGTAAATGCACGCTTGCTATAAAGTGATAAAAAGATGAGGATAAGCGAAGAAAAGTAAATATACTACTCGGGTTTACCGTATTTAATTTAAAATCTGCCGTATCTTCAATTTAAAGTCTGACCCTATGTTACAAGCAGACTGCGGATTTTATACATTTATCACAAAAATGCATTGGTCGAAACCTGTAGAGACATTGGAAGAGTTGAATCATGTTCGTATATCATGTTATTAAAATTATTAAAAGAGGAAATGCATTATAATTCAACTACTATTTCCTGCAATTGGACAATTTAAATTTTTCATAAAAATGTACAGTCTAAATTTGCAGTCGAAGTTTATTAAACAATGAGACAGACGGGAGTCAAATCCCAGGCTAAAAAGTGTACAGTGACTTTCACTCATACATTCGATCCTTCAGGCGAGGATTATGGAGTCCTCGATTTTTGGGACGCCGCACAGTGGGCAATTTGGACGAAATCGGATTCAAAGTCGAAGAACTTTCGATAGGAATGAGGTAGAGCGATGAAATTTTTTTTAGATGAAAGCTGAACCTTTGTAAAATATGGGAAAAATAGAGAGATTATTACCATCCAATCATTTCAACGAAAAAATGACTTCATTAGTTTTTGTCGCAAAAATCTATTTTTTGCAAAATCCTGAGATCGTAGACAAATTTTGAGACCAGATTTGAAATCAGCGTGAAAAAATCTATGGGAAATGATGTATAGCATGTTAAAAAAAAATTTTTTCTGCATGTGGTATTGGAAAACCCATAATTTTCTTGAAATTGTGCAAGTTTAACGAATTTTCTCAAGGTTAAAAAACGTTCGTACCATAATCTCCCTATTTTTTCCCATATTCTACAAAGTTTCAGCTTTAATTTAAAAAAAGTTTCATCGCTCTACCTCATTTCTATCGAAAGTTCTTTGATTTTGAATCCGATTTCGTCCAAATTGCCCACTGTGCGCCGCGCCGCGCCGCCATGAAAGGAAGATTACCGAACGGTCGACGAATAATTTGTAGAAAGCAAGAAATGTTAGACCCCTTCGATTCCTGGCTGGCGTCTAGCGCAGACGACAGCCGCTTTCGATACGCGAATGTGTTTATTATGTAAGCAGAGGAACAACAAGAGAGAGAAGAAATTACACGACCGTTATGTAACTGGATTACTTCAGCACGTGGACTTGTGAAACGTCGACGGAAGCTCGAACCGGGAACGCGTCGTCCCGGTCGCTGATAAACGAACCTCTCTTTGAGCACGGGATTCGTAAACGAACGCGGAACTTCGGTTCTCAGAATGGAAAAACCTGCCGACTGAAACACGTAACCAAAATATTGATGTTCGCACTAACAAGCATGTTGAAACTCGCGCTACTGGTGTTACTGTCGGGAAACGCTTCGCATTTGGCTGTCCTGTATTTTCCTGGCAAACGATTTGTGTTCGAAGAAAACAATTCTAACAATATAAACATTCGAAGCCATTGCTCTATACCGCCTTGCTCTTACACAATTTTATATAACGTAATACGCCATTTTATATAATCTCGTGCTCCCTGAATAAACTAGACTAAACTACATACTAATTTTGAACAAAACTTAACTTACAGGTGTGTTCCCATTTAGAGCCATCAATTTTAGACAATTTGTGAGATCAAAATGGTGATTATATATCAAATGTTTTAAATTTTTTGGTGACTATATTTCAAGATGACGCAGTGTAACTTTTATGCAATTATCTTCAGTATTATTTAAATTATTGCACGATGGCTTGATTCCAATAGCACATTACTTTTCATAAATAGAGATCTATTTACAATGTTATCGTCGATGAAATTCATTAAAATTGTGAATTCTTCACGCAATAACCAAAAAGCTGTCGTCGATATTCAGATAATCCTAATTTACAAGACAAAATGGTCTCTATTCTAAAAGTGTATAAAATTTGAAGGAGATTAATCCATTCATGAATCCTTCGCACACCTATGTAGAGGCTGAAGCGACATTTAACAGGTGTTTACAAAATTTCGGAGTGCAAAGGGTTAAGAGACATTTAGTTCACGCATTGATATGTTAATGACGAAATTATTAAAAATTGATATTTAAAAAAGAACCAATCCGCCGAAGCCACCGAACATAAATTTTAAAAATGACAATACTGTGGGGAAAAATTGGTATTGCACATAGCAAACTTTCCAAACCCAATTTTCTCGAAAACAGCACTTGACAAACTCTGTGTGGAACAATATTCGGAACATGAAAAGTCAACGCCAGCGGAAATTTTCGTGCAACTCGACGACAATTCTGCAAAATGGGTTTCCCGGTGTTTGGAAACAGCGTTCAAGGCTTCGTAAGTTAACGTGCTGTGTGTTTTTACAGGCCGGTTGCTCCGATAACAGCGCGACGAGAATGCCGGGTCGTGGAAACCGTGAAAATCCGGATCATCGAGGTCAAGCCAGAGCTAAAAGTTTCTCGCGCAGACAGGAATTTACGGCGCTGCTAATGGAAACGCGAAATCGCGAAATCGCACGGAAATGAAAAGCGAGACGTATCAATTTCCGCGCGTACAGGGCCCCGTAAACGTGACACGTATTATTATTTACTGGCGAGGATCGTTTCCTAATTGGAGCGTTCTCACGAAACCGTCGCGGAGCACGTAATCGTTCGCGTTGCGATCACGTTGTTTTCGAAACCGGAAGCCGCTCGCGCTAATTAGATTCATATATTCCAGTTTTCGAGTTGCCTTGCTTCACGTAGCTGAGGCTAATCTTTGGGAGCTCCATGAGATACGGGCATCTTCGATTCTTCTCGAAATCCATCTCTTTACTCATAAAAATGACCATAGTGCAGAAAATGTTTCACTACTTTCATCATCCTCCTTCTTCTTCGATTGTTCTTTAGCGTTGCCTCCTTGTATTAACACATTCGCAACCGGCAAATTATTTCCGTTTCTAATACTGAGTACCGGCGAAAATAATGAAATTCTGAAACTGGTTGCCGCAAACCTGTATCGCTAAAGCAAGGATTAATTAATTTATTAAATTAATTGATAATTTAAATTTAAATCCAATCCCATTAACGCGCCTAATGTTGCCGCATTCAGAAACAAAAATTGCAGGACGTGAATTCACGTCAGCGGCAATCAGAAATAGAGTTTAAAATGACGTGAATTCACTTCAGCGGTCGCGAATGTGTTAATGTAAACAATTTTTATTGTACATAAAACTCCGCCGTGATAATAATGCGCAGCTTTTTACGCTTGTCATTAACCCTCGGACTCCTGCGAGTCTAGGCCTATGCCGGTGTCATTTCTGACCCACGCCAATATTTCTCTACAGTCTTCTTTCGGTATAAGGCGATTGCTCGGGATCGTCTTTCGTCGTATATCGAATGTAAAGGAAGAAGAGGGGATAGCGATTTTCTTATTTCTAAATAAAAAGCGTAATCGTATATCGAAGTAAAATTGTACATATTGACGGTCGCTCGAGCTTATCCCCATCGCGACGGGTCACGAATGACTCCGGCATAACATACGGAGAGTTAAAGATTGATGTTTCAGATAGAACTCGTTTCTCTATGTCTGTGATGTGAAAAGTTGTTTGCGTTTGGACTGTTCTTTTTTTATCGATAAATTGTTCGACCACGTTGTGCTTGAAGCTCGTAAAATTGTGAAATAAAAGGTTTTAGCGGTATCGGATATTGACTCAGTGTATTGTCGATTTGCCGAAGGTACACATAAGGGCAAAAGAACGTCGTTTAATTTCCGTTTGTCCGCGTGTTTTACTAACGGATTGTCTTCGGTACATTCGGTTCTAGAGAATTGTGTCATGATTGCGCGTGAAGGAACAGGGTTATATAAGGCGGGTGCCTTAGAATGAGTGTTCAAATCAGGTGTACGTGACTGAGTCGTTTATTTACAATAAAGAGTGATGTCGCGAGAGCGTCCGGGGTGGTTCGACTAAAACCGGCGATTCGCTTCGACTCGCGGTTGAACTGTTATTGCAACTTAGCAACGACCGGACTAGCTCTAAGTCACTCGGCGGATACGCGGCTGTGTCTCGACTTCGTGACTCCCTTCTCGCGTCGGTAGTCTCTGCCTTATATCTTCAAAAATGCTTGTCGGCTGATTGGTGGAAGTCCTTGCGGGGAACTTCCACCAATCCGTGCATTTTGCATAACACGCCCACGTTCCACGCCTCTCGTGCGTGAGAAGGGTGAGCGTGTCGTTCTGTTAAAAATCTAATTTTGGTGATGCAGCGGGGTGTCTTCCGGGCCCCGTGCTAAGTGCGGTACGTGACTGCTGGCTTACGTCAACGGGCCCAGCTTTCCCGGGTGATAGAAACCAGGCACGCGTCGCTGGGACACTCTAGGCTGGAGACCCTTAGACTACCCAAAATTTATGGCGTCCACTTGCGCTATTGAGTTCGTCGCTAGGAACTACAAGGACACATCTGTCCGCTAAGTGGCCAAAAACGTTAAAGACGTTTTCTCACAAATAGCGTCTTATGCTGTGCAAACCATAAATCTTTCTTGGCGCTGGTGCGCTGAAGATTTCTCTTCCGGCGCCCAGCTAGCCGCTACACGCGCAATTCGTAATCTACCCGTGACTCAACGGGATATTCTTAATCCACGATAAAACGATAGAAGAATTCAGCAATTTATATCAGATATCGATCAATCTATCGCGATTAGCGGACATTCCTCGCCCACGATCCTATTACGGTTAGTATGTATGTACTCCGGCGCTAGCAGGTCCAACTTAGGCGACTTGTAGCCGGCAGCATCGCCGAAGTTGCAAATGAGGCCTCCTTAAGGAGCCTCGGAAAGGTCAGAAGTCTGCACGTTTCGACTCCCGGCCGATTGCTTTTTAATTTTATGCACGCGAAACGTGACCAAGCTCGACTCCTAAGCGGCAAGGCTCTTCCGGGCCCTGAGTAATGTGTGGTGACTTCTGTTCAAGGCGAACGCAGCGAATCGAAAGTCCCCCAGTGAATAATTTTTCGAAAAGATTTTATGAGCCTCGTGAATAGGCCTCTTTTCGAAGATACTTCGCGACGTAAAAACTTTACGAGCGTTCAACAAATAATATTTTTCAAATAAACGAACAGCATACAACTTTCTTCGCCCATTAACCCCTTGCGCCGTAACATCGAGACAAAGACTCGCGACAATGATTTTTACAAAATATTCATGTTATTTCTATTTTTTTGTTGTGGTTCTATCGGAGATTATACAGTGTGTTTCCAAACGTCTCGGATCGAATACGTTTCCGAGATATTTCCGTTGAATCTCCGCAGACGTCGGCGATACTGTCGTCGACAAAAACGTTGACGACAACGTTAATCGCGCAGAGAAGAGTCAGGTGAAATCAGCGGCGTGGCACAATCGATCTTCTTATCGGAGATCGTGTTCTAAAATTGTCGGTTGAGTTCCGTATCTAGGAAATCTTTGTAGAGCAACGAAACGTGGACTGTTAGGCAGCTGAAGCTAATGTTTGAGGAAATAATGAAGAAATTTTAGTCGGCCTGTTCACGCTAGGTGATTCGCTTGTTTTTATTATGGACTCGTTAAGCAGTAGAAAATTGCGTGGAAAATATTCGCGGTTTTTACGCTACAAAACGATTGAGTAATACTTGATTGTGTTGAACTATTATAAATAGACCTTTAGATCTTCATGCAAAATAAAGGCTTTTCTGCATAAATTGCAGAGGACAGAGCACGAATAAAAATTCCTCTTTCCGTAGTAATTTTAATAAGATGCGGACGTTATGTAGATATTCTGAAACTTGTCAATGCCTCCACCGTTTTAAAATTCGTCGACTCATTTTTGTCATAAAATTCGCAGACTTGAGAAGAATTAAAAAACATTGTTTTTAAAGCAGTTCAAAAATTTGAACCATTAATTTTAATCAGGAATGTGAAAGGAGAAGCAGTCAAGCGGTTTGTAATATTGTAAAAAGCGACTGTTGCATTAATTGGCATAACAAAGTAGTTATATTACATACAATATTAAAATCGTTCGAGTGAACTTCGAAACGAATCAGGAAGAAATAATTTTCTATCATTCTGAACTGAAAGTAGCCACTTTATATAACCCAATGAGCATAAGAGGTTTCAATATAGGTCAAAGTAATATTATAATGTTTTTATCCAGTTAACTGCGTTTGACGTGTATACACGTCAAGCTAAAAGTCTATTGCGTTGCGGTTGACGTGTATACTCGTCGTGAAAATTAAAAAATTTCCATTTACTGTAAAAACTGAAAATTTCAATAAGATGTAATAAAAATGTCATTTGGCGGTATGTTTTCTTCATATTACCAATAAAATTGCTATGTATTTTTTTTTAAATTTGATTATTCTCTTTGGTATATTGGATATTACAATGTGTTACTTTTTACAAGCTGTTGATTACTTTTTACCTTGGAAAAATACCACACTGAAATCAACTGAATTTCTTAAAATTATTCTTTTCGTTAACCTTTCTTGTTGATGAATTTGATTATTTTTTGACAATTTTTAAGTTTTTAATAACAATAACCTTTTCAACAATGAATTGTTAATTTTTTATCGAATAACAATGTAATATTTTCTTATTTTGCTTTACTTTTTTCGCAAAATTTATAATAGGAACATTTGCCCTGTGTTCGACCAAAGTTTGTTCAAAGTTGACTGCATAGATAAATTAAAAATGACCATTCCACAAGCACCTTTAACAAGAAACAAATACTGGAGAGCAAAATATATAAATCAGACGGCAAAAAGTCGAAGTAAATCAAAGTAAAGAAATTTTTGACACAGCGATCACACAATCGCTACAGAAAAATTCAGAAGAAATTAAACTCTATGGATAAATTAAAAGTGCTCGTTCCAAGTGAATCGTAAACAAAAACCGGAGTCGATAGAACAAAAAACATTTAAATCGGTTACCAAAAAAATTGAAGTAGATCATAGGTGGAAATTTTGAATACTGCGATCACGCAGGCTCCACGAATACATTAAAAAGAAATCCGACTGTATAAATAAATAAAAAATAATCATTCATTGTACATCGTAAAAAATCCAGTCTCGATGGAACAAGAAATATTTAAATCAGTCAGTAAAACCAGGACATGAAAAGAAAATGAGTAATTTCTAACCACAACGACCACGAAGTTGCACAGAAAAATGAAAAATAAATTCGTCTGCATAAACGAGTTAAAAATAACCATTGCAAGCGAGTCGTAAACAAAGCGGCAGCCTCGGTAGAACAAAAAAATGTTTGAATTCGAAAGCGAAAAATTCAAGGTAAATTAAAACGGAGAAATTTTAAATACAAATCGCACAAGCTGCACGGAAAAATGAAAAATAAATTCGACTGCACAGACAAGTTGAAAATACCCGTTCCACGTGTGTCCTGAATAAAAAGTAGATTCGATGAAACAAGATATTCGAATCCGTCGTAAAAAATTCGAAGTAAATTAGAATGAAGTGAAATGATAAACACTGCAATGATATAAGCTGCGAGGAAGAAATTAAAAAGAAAAATTGTTTCGCACAGATAAGATAAAAATACGCGTTCCACGCACGTCGTGGATGAAAAGCAGACTCGGCGGAGCAAAATATAGAAATCGGTCAGCAGAAATTCGAAGGGAAACGGATCGAAACAGACTGAAGAGCCACCGGTTCGGCGCGAAGTGGGTAACCGTAGGTCGTCTCGTGAAAGGTTGATGGACCACGTAACAATCGCTTTCGAAGTTACGTCACGCCGACGCTCGGTTTTCGATTTCGACCTATAACAACGATCGGGCCCGGCGACGATTTCGTCAATCTCGAATAAAAGTATAACCCCTTCGGCTGTTCGTGGCCGTGTTCCTTATTTTCGCCGGCTGTGGGCGCGTCCGAGTACGGTCGCGCAGCGTTCGCAAAACGGCACACAACGGACGAAATCCAGTGAAAGTACACATTAATTGGTGAACAGCGGCGCTCAACCCGGCGGCGTCCCGGGGAAATGGCCGTGGCTCGGCGGCCCGGCCAGAAATCTCCTACCATCGGAGAAGGCCCGTGTGCATAACACCGAGTTTCCCCGCAACCAGTCCACTGTCACTTTCAAACCGGCAGGCCGACACAAAGGAACGAGCACCGGCACACCGCGGCACGGTGTCCACCAAAATGGTTCGCAGACCATTGTAAACGAACCAGTGGCTTTTTCGACACGACTCCGACTCCGGTCGAGCTTGCACCAGCCTCTCAAGCTCCACGATTCACGACCGGTCTGCCGTTGAATCGAAGAGGTTCCTGCGGCTATTGGAAAGTCGAAGAATCGCGATACAACAGTTGCCGTCTACCGTGGTTCAAAGTGACACAGATTCCGTTAATCCTTCGAAAAGCTTCCTGAGAATCTTGCATAGTGTCCTGAAGAGAAGTATAACATTCAGTGGCCATTGTGTGTAGTCTGGTTCAAAGTGTGTTGGATCTAGCTTCTTGGGACTCTTGGAAAGTGTTTGCGAAGAGACCAACGTCAGGCTTGACTGCATCCAGTGTTAAACTGCATCTAGACGTGATGCGATATCTTTGAAGTGTTCCAAAGAATTTTGTGAATGGCAGAGTGTCGAGAAAGTATTTTATAGTATTCAAATCGAGAATAGTTTTCCATCGAGACAAGCGTCGAGTTCTTCGAGGACACGTTGGCGGAAGTGTAAAAGTGTTCACTCGCGAACGAGAGAACCTTGGAAAGCCATTTTGTCATCCACGCGTGAAAGAGTTGATGTCATCGAAATCATTTATACCTCGGCGAAGCAACGGATGCACGAAGAATCTCAACTGAGCTCCGCGGTGGGAAAGAATAATATCGATCGACCCAACGGATTTATCTCGCGACGTGCCGGCTGAATAGTCCGCCGTATAAAATTGGATCTCTTTGATCTGATTGCGAGTGCGTCACCTATTTTTTTCCCCCGCTATCTCCGAATCCTGTGCGAGCAGCGTGGATCAAAGCGAAGCGAGGAGAAGCAAACGAAAGCAGGGTACGAAGAAGTAGAACCGCATTCGGGACCCAGTACCGTGATTTCTTTCGCGGAGCAAGATTACAGTAATCCGCTCGCGGTTCGCATCGATTACCAACGAACAATCCGCAGTTCGCCTTCGGTGCGGGTTCTGATTTCCTTGGGCGGTTTCCCAATCGGCTCGGCTCGGCCTTTAATTGCCAGATGGAACTGCGAACCTCGGGCGAAGGAGGGACAAACGAGAAAGAGTGACGCGCAACGCGGCGGGAGCGTCGTCGAGAAATTATACGGCGACAGATCGGTCGCGAGGAGAAAGGATCGAGAGCACAGAAGAATCATCCGTCTGAAATGTCAACGATCCAGTTGACTTCTTCATCGACAGAAGCGAGGCTAACAGGGTCGAGCCAATAAACAATTCACGTAGCGAGTCGGAGGCTCTCACGGAGAACCACGTGGACTAGGTGAAATAACACGGAGCCGTCTTCCGGAAACCGGCGCTCGAAATACGCCGCTGATCGAGCAATTCTCGTCCTCGTCCCGGGCTGCGACCAGTTGCAGAAATTGGCGGGAAAACTGCGCGAGGCGATCGGACCAGCTGGTAGCACGCGACAATCGAATCGAGGCCTCTTAGAAAATCGTCTCCGGGGTATCGTCTTCGAGAGAGTCGACCGGTCTCCGAGCAGAACAGCATACTTGCCCGAGAGTCCGTGTCGAAAGCGAGCGACCGCCAGGCATGCATACAAGGAGAACCGCGGTTTTTCCGGCTAATTAACCCCGGTGTGATGGATTATACGTTGTTCCGCGGAAATTACCGTTTGGTTTTTCATCCGTGACGCGTATCCTTCGTGGCTCGCGGGAGGAAGACATCGAGGTGAATGAGGCGGACGTCCGAGGTATCGAAAGTGAAAACCGTGCCACCATGTTGGCGTTCGTGTCGGGCATCATTTCCACCTTGTTGCTGGAGGGCGAGAAGGTGGTCACGGGACAGGAGAAGTACAACATGGCCACCTTCATGGTCCTGTTCCTGCTGATCACCATCGAGGTGGTCGTCGTCAAAGTGGTCACCTCGGACATGGAGCGCGACGAGGATAGCCACTCGGGTCTCAGAGCTGCTGCTACCTTTTTCGATCGAGAGGACTAGTCCTGGGATCGATAGCACGCCGCGTTCAAACTGCCTGCATCTCCTTTTTCGTAAACGGACGTTGAATATTTTGTAACTTACTCGAAGCGTAAAAACGCCGCACTAGCATTTTCGCGACGTATTTTTCCGTAAATTGTGTCTATTTATGTTTGCAAATTATAAGCTAAATCATGCACTACTCCGTCTTCAATTGCCATAACTAGCTTCGAGTCGCACCGATCGATGCTCGCAAAAAACGTTCAGTCGTTAGCATAGTCAGTCTAGATTCCAATCAATTTTTCGCACGCGCGCATCCGCGACGCGTTCCTCAAGTTTCGAGTCGTTTCCAGAGGGTCGTTGCGAGTCGAGTTCCTCTCGATGCTAATGCTTTCGCAGCGTGACAAGCGAATGAAAGCTGGAATACAGAGCGAGTCCGTTTCGGCTTGCCGAATGAGTGTTTGCCGGCATATGAAATTACACTGCTCCGAATAATTAGGGGATCCTACGCAGCTGAATCACTTTCGTTAGCCGGCCGGTGACAATGCCAACGTTCTTCGACGGGTTCGGCTATGTCGAATGCGAAAATGTGATTTGTGATGAAATCACATTTTTAATTGGCTATTTATGCGACGATACTGTAATGTTACAACTTCTTACAAATAGACCTTACATGATCTGAGATTTTTTTCCCAGTTTGTTCATCGGTATGCTTTCACTTTTCTTTCGTGCATTTTTATCAGGACAGAAATACAATATTTATGAACTACCCAACAAGTCAAAATCACTTGTACTTGACATTTTCTTTTTCCAGTACAGACATCACAAAAACGGTTTGATGAGAAATTTTTATTAACTTTTTTGTTGAAAAAATCTGAATATATTCAATTTTGTCATTATTATAAATCAATGTGCATCAGTCGCATTTAGTGTTTGTTGGGTCTAGTGTTAAACCTAAGCATATCGTTTTTTTTTTTTTTGTAAAATCACTTATCTAGTTATCAAATTCAGCAAAAAATAGGTGCATACGACAAGCATAGTTAATTTTATTTAAGAACAGTTTGTTGGTGAATAACGGAAATGCTGATAGAGTGAACGTGAACATGTCATTTGCAAAATACGATCTAGACGATGATTGCACAACCAGACTCGATATCTCTATGCATTTATGCGAGTATCGTGACGAAGAGTACAATAAAAAATTACATTGTCTCAAAACCGTATATTTTCACGAAGATGCAAAGTCTATCAAAAGTAGTAGGTACACAATGAGCAAAAACAGTTATTCCTTCCGAGAATGCATTATCGCTATGTATAACGTCATCGGAAGTGCACACACACACACACACACACACAGCTCGTGAAAAATAATTCATCATTCACAATATTTACAATACAGAAAGTAAAATAAAAAGCAATATAGTCACAATATAATTATTGGACTGAAAAAAAGGAACTTGCGGCAAAAATGAATAATGAATGAACATTTTTGATTTGCATAAAGTTTTGGAGGCTCCGGCCAATTCGTTTAGCTTTGAATGCATACGATCTCAGCCGCGTATACCTTTTTACGATTAATTATTTTTAAACTGTCTCCACTCAACCTTTTAACTGCGTACGAAGTTAACCGTCGTGTTATCCATCAGTTGTCAACAATTTTTCATTTTCTCCCGAATTCAAGAAATAATTTTTTCCGTTTTTTGTGGCACAATATCCATATTAGTATAAACTACATCCTAGTTACGTTGATCGTGGCGAATATTTTGTTACGATCATTTTGATTGCATCGCGTTACATATCTCGAAACGATTGAATAATCACTCCGTCAAAAGGTTAATAGTTGCATGATATTTCCCAACTTCCAAACGAGTAGAACGTTTTATCCTACGAAGAGAAGTTCCAGAAAAATTGAACTGACGAGCATGTCTTCGTAAAAAACGGTGTCTCGATCGAAAGTGGGTATTAGTAATTGAGCGAGATTGCGGGCGTTCGCGAAGAGCCTCTCTTTCGATCTCGGAAGCGTGAGATGCACGGAGCAGCGACGAAAGCAGGCCAAAACGCAACCAAAGTGTGTAAAAATAGTAGGAAACGTCGAGGAGAAAACGGGGTTTCGCCTTCCTGGTTCTCGGTTTACGATTATGCTCGCTCCGGGAGGCGGGAATCCGAGCGAGCGCGGCTATTAACCGCGTAATCCGTCGAACCAGCATGAATAATTAATCGCACGCGTGTTCCGCGCGAACAATGAACAAAAGTCGGCGTGTCAAGGATGACAGTCGCGACGCGACGTTTCGCAAATGCAACGGATGCAAAGGGTGTCGCTCCTGCGAGCGAGTTCATCGGAACCCGTCGTTTTCTCCTCGGGAACGTTCTTCTTTGTTTCAAAAAGAAGAAAACAAAAAGACTGCGCTTCATTCTATTATTTCATGTTCAGCTTCAACTCCGACGCCACAAATGCAACGGAAGCAAACGGTGCCGGAAATGATCGGTACACATCCTTTTCTTCCTCGAAACGTTCGTCAACATACTACTTTGTTCATAAAGAGGAGAAAATAAAAAAATTATACTTCACTTCACTAATTCGAGTGTAGTTCCAACGCTTTATCTCCTGGTGGTTTTGTGACAGCCTTTTAAAAGTCAATGGCAATATTTTCCTCAAACGGATGAACAAATGCATCATAAGTTTTTAAAATTATGAATCGGCACACTATCTTGAGTGACAAGAACGGATAATCGTTTCCGAGAATGTTATTTAAGAAAGAAAAATAAGGAGGTTTTTTCCAAGTTAGCAAAGTCATTGAAATGCCTTCCGGAAGTTAAAATTGTAAAACATATGTAGAGATAATTACGAAGGACTTAAGTGAAGGAGTAAAGTTCGTATGTAACTATTGGATGGTACGCTGCGTTAAATAATACCCGTTAGGCTTTACGATAAGTTAAATTTACGTTAGATAATTCACTTGTATGCCCGAAAGGGGAATCGCAGGTGTGTTAGTAGCTTAGAGATTATGGAATTTGCTCGGAACTCTTTAGTGAACGCTGCGCGTCGTGATATAATTACATGCAGATGTACTTATGCAGATTTGGATGCGAATGTTGCGAATAAAGAATAGGTTTTGTAAGGAGACTTGATGAATGACTAGCGACTGCATTGAAATCAATCATCGATGTATGAGAAGGTATTAAATAAACGACGTAAATTATCATTGTAAGAACTCGAAGGTGATCGTGAACGTCGCTGAACAAATTTGTTGAATACCTAATTCCCCCGTGTTAGGATCTATTAATCACCGGCTGTGCGAGAAAACGTCTTCTTATAGACAGCGTTGCGCAACCGAGCGGTCCAGGAAAGTTGGCTGGATTAAACACAAGAAAGCATTTCGAAAGTGTATTTATTTAAACCCGTTATTGCGTAACGCGGTGTTACATGCGCTCTGTTACAAGCAGAAGTTACAGCGCGTGTAGCCTAACAGTTCCGATTTAGAACGTGGTCGCGTTACGCGAGCGCGTGCGCGTGCAGTTGTCCGCGATGCGATTATTTGTACGCGATCATTGTAAATAAATGAGATTTGAATAATCGCTCGCTCTACAGCGATCCTCGAATAAACTTGATTTACTTCGTTTACACGATCGGCGTACCTTCTTTCAAACCCGAAATGCCTTCGATGCACAGAGTATGTATTACGAAAATTTCAGCAAATTTAGAATTATCGAAATTCAATTTCGTAAACTGAAAGTTTATTTCACAGAAAAATTCTTATCAAAATTCAGTTTTGTAGAAAAATCCTAAATGAAATTCAATTTTAGCACCCAACTCTTTGTATGCACGGTGTTTTTTTACAAGAGTTTGAAATAGCAAGGTTAAAAAAAAAAGATACGTATGTATATACATATTTCGTAACTTACACTCAGTTTTAATCGAGTACAAGATAATAAAACGAATATAGTAATAAATGATGCTTGAATTAGTTCTGCACGATAACGCTCAATCTTGATAGAACGAGAAACGTAACTGGAAATTATTTTATAAAATACTGTTTTATCCAGTATCAAGTATTCCATTAGCTTCTGCACACCTGTAAAGGATGAGGAATGGCAAGCAACAGGTGGCAACGCTAAACACGCACTAGTCAATAGCAAATTGAGTGTAGAGAAATGCAGTTCGCAATAAATACCAGCGAACTAAATCGACAACTAATACACAGAGATGAGTAGTCCCAATGAAATACAGTAAAACCTCGATTATCCGAACTAAACAAGGAAACGTGAGTGCTCGAATAATAAAACAATTAATTACGTATGATGTTACATTGAATCTTCATTGATTTGTATAATAAATAGTGTTGCCTATGGATCACCTTAGACCTTAGAGTGATGTGTTTAAGAGCCAAGGGTGGTCACGTGACTTTGCAGAGTCAGCAGGTCGGTAACTGTTGCATAATTTCCGTTCACAGCCTTCAGCCGCTGACTTAAACTCCGTCTTGGTCTTGATCCGACGGGTCTTAAGTCTGTGACTAAACTTGTCACATTTTTTGCTCTGTGTTATCGATATTATGAATTCTGGCTTTATTTCGCAGGGAATCAAGACAAAATATAGCTCAATTTGTAGCTGGAGATATTTTCTAGCGCGCGCTACTCTCGATTTCATCCAGAAAACTCATCCAATGGCATAAAAATGCTTGGATTCCATGACATGCACATCGTCAATTTATGGCCTACTTCTAAAGCTTACAATACCAAATATCTGTATAATCTCGTCAGCTCATGACCAGCGCGCGGTAGATTAAACCTTCCTCTGTCGATTGAGCCCTTTCCCAGCGAAAAATATTCTCATGTAAGGACGAAAAGTTGAGGCACGTAAAACCATTTTCGCCTATTTTTGTCGGTAACGTGGTCACTCTACCTTATCGCAAAGCTACGGAGTCTTAGCTCTTAAATTTTAAGCTTGTCGGGATTTCAGATATCGAAGGTTCGGATATTTGAGGTTCTACTGTAATAATGTTTCTTTCTAGTATCATAGCAAATTCTAATAACCTACAAAAGGGTTAGACTTTACCTCAGGAAACCAAAAATTTTAAACTTTTTTTATATAATCCTGCAGATTTTTGGCGAGAAAATGCCGAAAATCCAAGTTCAATCCCAGGAGGTCACTAGTTTGTAAAGTCATGTTTGTAAAGATATGCTATTTTCAGAATTTTGGAAAGGTAAGGGCGTCGCCATGTTGGTATATGGTGACTGTCGCGCGGAAAACGCTCGTTACCAACATGGCGGCGCACTTACCTTTCCAAAATTCTGAAAATAGCACATCCTTACAAACACATAACTTTTGAACTACTGGATCTCGTAGGATTGAAACTTGGATTTGTGGTATTTTCTCGCCATAATCTACAGGATTATATTTAGAAAAATTTAAAATTCTGGTTTCCTGAGGTACGGTTAAGCCCTACAAAAGTAATAAAGACAGTAATAGACAATGAATACTTTATAAATCACTAGCTCCATGAAAATGGAAATTTTCGTCTAGCAATGATTATGTAGATCTAAGCAACAGGTAGCAGCAATTGACAAAATATATATTAATTAACGAGTAACGGGCACCGAGGGGTGAATAATAAATACCTATAAGAAAATACCACCCGCACACTAACGATCAGCTATTGACTTGCCATAGCCAGACGAGGTTACTTAACGCTAATCAGTAAACATCGTAGACTATGAATGATTCATATGGAAGAATGACTCACACTTGGCTCCCGATCACAATGTCATCGCTGCAGTGCATTGTATTCCACTTTACAGAAAGTCCGGGGGATCGAAGGAAGAGGCGAAGCAGATACCAGTCGAGGAAAATCGTTGCGCGTGCTGCCTGAATCCGTTCTTGCTGACTCGCGGGGTTCGTTGCAACGATTGCGGTGCGAGATCCTGCAGGAGAAGCTGCTGTCGCTGGGACCCGTCGGACAAGGCCTGGCATTGCATCTTCTGTCGTCAGCAAAGGTTCCTGCCAAACGATATTTCCTATTAATCGCGATTAAAATTTAATTTCCTTCGTATATTCCGGCATTCAATCGGACGACTCTTATAGACTCTTCCAAAATGCACATTCTACAATTTTTAACCATTCCACCATTTTTTTTTTAATTTTTTTTACGTGAGACGCGTGGAGAATATGTGTTATTCAGCCTCTCTTTTATTTATTTTTTATCTCTAGCAGTTCAGTCTCATTTTGTAAAAGTGCACGGTTTTAGTTAAGTTAAACCTATAATAGACCTGTAATTAGTACGTTTAGTGTCAAATGCTTCCAATAATATCACAATAAATGTTATTTCATTGGACATTAACTGTACCACGACCGGTTTCACATTATTTATTTTATGAATATTAAAATTACAACAATGCTTCGATTAGAAATGATTAAATAAGTCTCTTCATTGAAGCACATATTGTTATCAAAATTGCAAGAAATCTAAATAAATTCAGTCTTCTAATTTTTCTAAAACAACGTAGTCTAGCAGTGCATCAGCTATTGAATGGTGAAACACAGTGTGGAATATGTTTTTTCGAAGAAGAAGAGCTGAGATACAGGGACAATGATAGTAAACGTTCAGCCCACTCCGAGCACCCAAGTGTCGACAGTGTTGAGTGTGTTTTATGGAACGGGCAGCTATTATGGCAACTAGTATGCCAGGTCTCTTCCTTCGAAAAACAGGTATAGCGCATCGTGTGCGGTTTTGAGGTGATTGGATTACAATGAACTTCTCCTAACGACTCACCGAATAATAATTCACGGGATAACTGTACACTAAAACGTTACTTAATTATCGCCAGAAAACATTCTAACGGTGCTTTAATGAGAAATACTTTACCAGGCACTGGTTAAATAATACCGGGCTCCAGGCTGCCGACGGATCAATCAACGAGAAGGATCTACACCGATACTTCAATACGGCTAAATCACGGGTCTACGTTGCAGGTTTGCCTTGAAATTCCAATATACAATATTTTTATGTCCTATATGCGATACGTGTCCTTATTGCCATTCTCATTTATATTTTCAAGCTTCAGATGATCGTAAAATTAAAATTAATACAGTTTTGTCTCATTTTTAATTCGTTAAAGCTATCGGTAGAATATATAAATTTAACTTATATTGTTGTAGATTATTCTGCGGAAGTGTATATTTGCATAATAGTTTCCAGGGCGATAATAATTAGACTGCGGATTTTTTTGCAAAATAAAAATGTTCTGCATCAATTACGAAAAAAGGGAGCTAAATAAAAATTTCTTTCTTCCTTTAATGATTTTAAAATAATACATTCATCTTTGTACATTTTTGTATAATGTTTTCCGTGTTTAAAATTGCATCTACTTATTTTTGTCATAAATGCATAAAATCCGTAGTCTAATAATAATACTATAAAAAAGGTATGAAGGAAATGATACGAAAATGAATAACTAAGTATTTTATACCCAGAATGTGGAACTTACAAAATACCGCGACGGGCAGGCTTACAGGATGACAGCTTTCTAATGGGAAAGCAATATCCTTGAATACGACCTTGTGAGCGTAACCGCAAGCTGCGGTGCTGCTACGCCTTACCCTAGACAATAAACAGAAACTTGTTAGTAAAATCCCTGCAGGATATCGTGAAAGATATAGATATGCTTTTCTAAAAACATTTTTAATAGTTTGTCCTTTTTTCGTATCGAACATTCCATTATTTATTCATTTGACTGTGAATACTTGTAAAATCGCTTCTTTGACACCAAAAAACATAATAACAGCTTGCATACGCAGGTTGTTATAAACGGCATAATCTTTTATTCATAAATTCGAACCCACCATTTTTAATTCGCGTAAACGTTTACAGTTTAATTCCTATGCCCTTCTAATAACCTTAACGATCAGTTAACCTTTCTTCTGTTTCAAAGAGCATCTAAAATCTACCCAATTTCGTCGGAAATGCATAAAATCCGCGGACTACTGATGGTCTACAGAACGCTTGTCGTGCCCAGCATTCTATAAGTCTTCGATTGTGATTATCGTTTGATTTCGTTCGATGTCCTGCAATCTGAAATCCTTTTCCTAGTGGAAATGTACGAGAAATCGAAGAACGAACCGGCAGGGAACGAAGCTCGAGGGTACGAAAATATCCATCGCGTCGTGGAAATCAATCGCGACGACGACGATCCGCGATCCCTTATAAATAATGCAGCCTCGAAGGCGGCGCAGGCTGGAACATTCCTACGAGTTCCTCTCTAATGCGGTTCCCCGGTAAGAAACGACGGGGAAAACATTGTCCTGGGCCGTGGGCACCGTGGAACACGAACAGAGGATGACACCCGGACAATTGTTCGTCCCTCCGAGCGAATTGATTTGCAGGTGGGAGTCTGTGGGCGCGGTGAATGATCGACGGATCGATGCACGACGTGCATTCAACCAAACGGAATTAATTGCGTCGCTCTGCGCGAAACATTCGAACGAGTTTTCACGATGCGGCTGTCGGATGGCCGAAAACCGCGACCCGCGCTGCAACAAGCTCTCGTAGTCATCTACACTAGCTTTTAAACATTTAGCGATTACGACACTGCTTACGTAGATCAAGTCTGGGCAACTGGTGGCTCGCGAGCCACATGCGAGTCTTCTTCCCACTCCTGAGACCCCCCACCATGCCCCTATGGTATGTGGGAGAAGGGGCGGAGGACTAGGAACCTATATACAGTGATTTCTCTATATATGTCGCAAAGACCTGCATGATAAACGTCGCGGAATTATCACCACTACCACGGAGTATACCCCGTGAGGGACCACGAATCTCGAGAGGCCTTGGACGCCGAGGGGTGTAAACATAACACGGCTCGGGATATGTCTCCTGGACGATACACGACGCTGGCAAGACTCGTGTTGTTCACATATATCGAGAATTCACTGTAGAAGGTTGTCTTCAGGAGAGATAAAAGCACGGTAGGGTAATATGAAGTGGCCAGTGGTGGGGGAACCTGTACACTGGAGGTGGGAGCCGTGAAGCGACGGCGGGGAAGAAGTAGCCCAGGCCTGATCTACATCGTCATATAGTATCTACATACTCCCCAATTTTCGTGCAACAAGCGAGGTTCTACTGTAGTAGCATACCAGGTGTGGTGAAGAAGAAACCGGACTCTGTCGACTTCCTTGAAACGGTATCAGATATTTGATGGCTTTGTTGGTCACTTCTCTATGGCCGGGAGTTCTCTTCTTCGATAATATGTATTTTTAAGACACATATTTTCTTAGTCAATTGTAAGGAACAGAAATGAAAGAATATCTGGGCAAAATTTCAAAAAAAATATTTAAAATACTATTTTAAATAGTATAATTTAATGTGGTTCAAATAAAATACTACTTTATATAGAACGAAATACTTCGGGAAATAAAATATTTTTATTTTGATAACCAGATACATAAAATAATATGTTTTACTGTTGTATTTCAAATATATATTTCAAATATTTCCTTACAATGAAAATAAGTTGAGCAAATAGTTAATATTATAAATTATAATTTTTAACATAAGAAACTATAATAATTAACAAAGCATTATTTGTAGCTTAATTACGAATATTTGCATGTAACATGTTGATAAACAGACGACAATGTCGTCATAACATTACACGCAGCAAAATATCAGAAAAGTATAAGCTACTATCAACTATTTGAAATACTATGTTACACAGTCCTACAAAATAAGACTCACTATTTTCAATATTTGCCAAATAAAATACTATTTTTAAATAGAATTTTAAAAACTTTTTCTCATAAGTAAAATAATTTATTTGCATGATTATAGGTACGCTTTAAAAATAAAATAATCTATTTACTATTTTCTATTTCAAATACTATTTTGCCCAGCATTGAATGAAAGCGGTTGTTTTCTTCTAACATTTTGAATGCTGCGTGAACATTGCGTGTTTCATTTAATAATTTTTAAAAATCGAGAATACTGTAACGACACTCTTGAATTCTTCTAGTGTCTTTCACAATGATTTCACCTTTGCCATAAATGCATAGAATCCGCAGTCTAATGGAAATATCTTATTCCAGACCTATTAATAAAATGAACAATGAGCCGTCACTTAATTGAATGTATATTTGATGGAACATAAGCATAATTGCTAACGGTCCCGACATCTTTCTGCACACCAATGGCTTGTCTTAATTATAAATGAACGCACGCAACAAGTGCGATATACATCGAACTGTTCTGTTTCTGAACTCTAACTCCTTCAGGATAAATATGTATATTAGAAAATTCTTGTAATTAAGAGAAAGAGTGATTAAACCTCATCGAGGTTATTCCGTTATTGTATCTTTATCGTTAAGTGTATGATACAATGGAGTATGCGATAGATAAGCGATCTGAAAAATTGATTTTTCAGAACTGAATCTCTGTGTTTTCTATTGTATATACACATCGGGCTTTCCGTTGTTTGATTCTTAGTTTTATCTTGTGCAATGAACATAAGGATGTTTGTTGGCGACACCGTTAGCTTGTTAGCGACTTTAAAATTAATATACTAGAATTTCTGTGCTGTCTATACATTCGATTCGTTTATAAAGGAAGCAATTTACTAATTATTAGACTGTGGGTTTTATGCATTTAATGTGAAGAATGAGTGCCGTTTCAAACAAGATAAAAATGAAAGAAATCGAATACATTACTTTCAACTTATTAAAATTATTACAGAAACAACTAAATTTTTATGTGTCTCCTGTTTCTGGTACAGAAAATTCCTAATCTGCATAAAGACCCGCAGTATACCGATGGACTGCGAAATTTACTACCGAAGTGTAAAGACATTAGAAGAATTTAACAATATTGTTATGCTATTTTGGACTTGTTACAATTTTTAACCGTGGACACGCGCGGCAAACGGTGTACTACGACGTAAACAAGAAAAATTAAAAACTAAAGACGTGTCATTTTGTAATGGCCCTATTCTAATCACCCTATTCTCCGCTATAACATGCTGAAGGTACAAGGTGTTCAACGTTAAATTAGGTGACTGCAGTTTCTCCGATCCGACAAAATGTCTTAAACGAGGCCTAAACGTTACACGAGCGCGCGAGAATCCGTGACACGCGCTGCCTGAGAAGATAGAGCGGAGAAAAATAAGATTAACCCGGACGACAGGCTGAGAAAGTCGCGGGCGAAATGTTAATTGACGGTGATTCCATTTTGCATGGGTCCGCGGGGCCCATTGTGCCATCTCGGGGCCGGAGGACGGCCGTCCTTGTTCCCCGCCAGAAAAGTCGTGTAACGGAAGAGCAACAATAAGAACGGCCCCGCAAAATATCTCACGCCGGAGTCCCCGTAATGCTCATTGTTCGCTGCACAACCTACGATCTTTCCCTGTGAATCGTATCAGACCGTTTGATCGGGAACGAGCGGCTCTAACGCCAGATAACAAAGATACAGTCGGCCTCATCTCCGTGGAAACCGACTTTTCTCAAAGCTCGGCGAAAAATTGTAGCGTCACAGCCGGATGCGATCCGCGAGCCCTCTGTCTCCGCAAGATGATCCCGTTCAGCAGAATTTTTTACGGCTCAAATCCGATAGAAACACGCAGTCCAACGAAAATCCAGCTTACTTTAGCTATTGAGAAACAAGGTCACCTGTGGGAATTTTTTTTAACGAAATTGATGAACACAGCGAGTTCAAATTCCGTGGTCTAGTTTGGGAATCTTCGAAGAGTGTGCTAGATTTTTTTATGCGAAAATAAATAGGAATAATAAATTATATACATAGATAGGAAAAAATAAATAGGAAATCTTATGTTTTCATAAAAAAAATACATTCGTATCACACTTTGTCAATAATATTGTGACTATTTGTACGAGGTGTTAAAAAGATTATTCATTATTTATATTGGATACAGGTGATTCCTAAGGTCATTTGAAATAACTTTTTCCTTTACGAAAATATTCTCCGCGTCTTTGGTCAGGAGTTATTGACGAAAAACATTGGCCGAGCCAGAATCCCTCTGCTGTAGCCGCGATCCGATTGGTCCTGTTTTTCGTTAATAATTTCTCGACGAAACCGCAGGGAACATTTTCGTAAAGGAAAAAGTTTTTTCAAATGACCTTAGGAATCACCGTTTTCTAGGAAATACAACATTTTTGAGGCACCCTGTATAGGTCACCCTGTACTGAGTAAAACACATTCGTAAACGTAGGTCGGAACAAATACCGTTTTGTGCGATATACAATGTTTTTGTATGCTACCATCATGATTGACTTATGCATCCCCACTCTTCCTCTACCACTTAGCGTCACGAGCTCAGCGGAGGATAAGGGTATTCAGAACACGATTTGTAAACACTGAGGTAAACATCGCGTGCAACGATACTTAGAACCTGGTAAGTCAATCATAATGCTACATATGAACATGTTTATACCACAGAAATGGTTGACTTTGCGACGTATGTTCACTAAGACCTTTTTACTCGGCAAAGTGTGTCCTATGTACCATACAAATATTGCATGGTTTTCTTTAACATCCTGTACACGTCTCCATACAGACATAAACACTTGATATTGTACAATAATTGACGTTTGAGTGACAACAAATCAGGGAATTATTCTTTCGAAAGAAATATTGATGTGTTGAAGATCAAGAACGTAGAAATGAAAATTTTCTCCGTTTGAGAATACTTGTCAAACAGGAAAAGTATTCGAATATCGCGGAAGTATTTAGGATCTAGTTCCCGGATGATCCAGAAAGATCTGCAGGGCCGAATCTAAAAGAAGTTGTTTGTGGCCTGGCGCGCATCAGGTTTCTGCGTCCGCTAACCACGGCCTATTCCAAGGATCAGTACTTTGGCCAAACATGGTCAGACGGCGTCGTGCCGAACACTTTTGTCTCTGCTCTTCGTTTTTCGCGAGCCGAAAAATGCGCGCTCGTTATTTCTTCTAGGAAACGAGCGGGGGCCGCGAAACGGCTCGCATTCCGGCCGGCAGCGTTTCTGAAAACCAGATCCACCGAGATTCAAGCCGAAGCTACAGAGTGTAAGTGATTTTTTCTGGTGGCGTACAGCGGGACACGCTACTTGCGAACTAATTGGGTCTGCAACCTTGTTCGTTCTGCCATCTGTTCGGTCCGGATACAGTGAAATATGTGCACTCGCGGGTAATCCGTTTTAAGCTCTCGATGCGGAGCGGAGTTTGCCTTCCAATATTTAGAGAATTTCAAATAATCCAATTTAACCTTCGCGAGGCCAAGAGATTTCGACGATTTTATGGAAACCATAGATACATCCATTTAAATCCTTGCATATCAATTATTTTTTCTATATTTTCTAATAATAAAAATTGTTTTTTACGTTGAATTCATCATACTTTTTTTTATTAAAAGATTACCGAGAAAGTATGAAATTTCGAAATATGCACTTTAACACTTTGACTGCCAAACTAGAATCCCCCAAAATTCCATGAAATCAAAGTAAGCTATTTAATGAAACAAAAATTGAAAAAAATTAAATGTACGATATTGAGTAGTCCTCCAACTTTCTTGCATTTTACAGATCCTAATTAAATTTGGTACAATGAATATATTAACGTAAAAATTCATTTTAAAACCTGGACAAATAATTCCGTCACCCACATATGAGTGACATGGCAGCCAACGTGTCAAGCATTCGCCATTTTGCCAATATTCAAGATAAATTATTTCTTTTGGCTGGGGCGATAACGACAACCAAACCGATTAAGAATCATCTTGATGTTTTGTTTTAGTCATTCGAGATCTATTGAGTTATTGTGAGTGAGATAAAACCAAGAAAGAAGTAATCAAAGCTATATGAAAAATTATTCTGTAAAAACATGGTACAGACGTACCATCACTTTGAAACAAATTCGTGAAAATTGATCAATTGTCAGTGTTTACATGAGACAGCTTCCTTAAGGGGTGTGACTACAGGGGCCCAAAAAATAAATTAAACAATTTTTTTCAGTATAGAAAAATAATTTACAACGTATTTTAAAGTGCTTAGACAAATTTCTTTGTATTTTTTTTATCCAAAATGACGGCAATACCGCTTACGAAACTTGGTACGCTTCTTTTAAGATGCTCTGGGGCCTGACATGTAGCATCCATAATTTTTTACCCAGAACAAAAACAGGTTTTTTCGAATGTACATTAAAATGCCTAGAGAGATTTTGAAGATTATTTGAAGTCACGGTTGCAATTCTTGTTAAAAAATTTCGTGTAAAACTATTCATAAAATAAAAAGTTGTTTACATCCTTAGGTGCTTCTGTAAGCATTTTCATGTAGATTCGAATGAAATTCTTTTTCTGTTCTACGTCAGAAACTGTGGACACAGGACGTCAGGCCCCGGAGCACCTTCTAAAAATATTAGATTCTGTAAGCGGTGTCGCCGCCATTTTCGATCGAAAAAATACAAAATAAATATTTTTAAGTACCCTAAACAGGACTTCAATTCGGTTTTGTGTTAAATGTTTTTTTTTTATACTGACAAGAAAATTGTGTTACTTATTGATATTTTAAGGCCCGTTACGGCATCCATACCCCTTAAGAACCGAGCGTCGCGTCGTTAGGGCGAAAGGGAGGGTCCATGATCTTGGCGCGGCAGGATCGATTAGGGGAACCGCCTGGGGCCGGATTCCACTCGGTTTTCGGTCCCCTTGGAAGCGGAACTCGCGCGCGATCGGTCTCATTGTCTCCCGGGCCCGAGGTGGCGAACCTCAGTTCTGCTCCAGTACTCATGGGAGTAACATCGCGCACTCCCGTAATCCTTCTTTTCTGTCTTTCACCGGGCATCCGCGCCGCCTATCCGCTCCGTTACTCGCGAACACGGAATCTCCGGGCGGCTACCGGTCCACTGTCATTTTGCTCGATCGTTGAATATCGCGTGATGTCCGCGAGCGACCGGGCGGTCGTTCCGCAATGACCTATCGAACGGACGCGAGTGGTACACGGAGTGGTGACGGTCACGGTTTCCGAGGACGGAATCGCGTTAATAATTGAGCCGCGCGAAAACAACGGTTCGATACTCACCGAACGGAAAAGGACACGTCCTTGTGAACCGACCTGCCGTTCAGAACGTTTTTCTTATTAACGGTGCTTCTGGTTCGGTTTAGTTGCGAAGGTACACCGACGTTCATAAGCACGGTGGCGTTGCGATGTGTGGAGTTGTGGCGTACACTTCAATTTGTACACTGTTTCACGAACGGTTGTCATGTCTTATCCTTTTCTATTTATTGTGATCGCATAAGCCAGTCGTCACAAGCCATCTGATAATTAGTCTGCGGATCTTTATGCAAAATAAGTATTTTCTGCATCGTTTACAAGGTCCTGAAGCCAAAAATTTGATTCTTCGTTAAAAAGTACACTAGTGTCGGTCAAATGACCGGTTTAAAATTTTTTATTTTAAAATACAGATAAACATTGTCTGCAACCATTTTAAGAAACAAGAAAACTTGTCATTCTTTATTTGATAATTTCTACAAGAAGATACATAGATACTCTGAAATTATTTTCATCCATTTAATATTTAAAATTTTATCTATTCATTTTTGCCATAAATGCATAAAAGCCGCAGTTTAGTAATCAAAATTGAACAAACTGCGAATAAACACAATCTTCTCATTTTCATAAGGCAATACATGTGTGCAGCCGGTTTTCATGCTCGGTAGGTTTAGTGTTAATAAATTTAGTAAGTTAATGACAACATCCTGACACTCTTAAATCCCCTTTATCTCTCTGTAATTTTAATGTTTCACCTATGCACTTCTGTCAGAAATACATAAAATCCGCAGTCTATTAATAATAGATATGTTCATATTAATGGGTGACTCGGTAGAACGACACAGGTGTATTTGAAGCTGCAGACGTACGATGGAGGTCGTTATATGTTGATTTATTTATTAACAGTTTAAGCCAACTGGTTTATTTAGCACGTACAATATTGTTACATGACTGATTAATTTTCGTTCGAATCCTTCTTACGATCAAAGAATAATATCTTTATTTTGCATAAATATGCGCAGTGTAGTTGTAAGTATACTACAGATTCAATGCATTTGCATCACATTTTCGGAATGCTCTGCGTATCTCGCGTTCGATTAGGAAGGTTGACGTGTCGAAACGGTTGTAGACGACAGTGTACGCCAGGATTTTACGCAACGTGTGCTCCACGATATTTTCTGTCGAATAATTGGTGATTTTATGCAACAACCGGCTCGCGTGTCGGCGTAGTGCGAAATAACCGGCAAGGACGTCGCCGGCGTGTGGGAAACGCGCGAAAGTTGCGATACCTAATCGAGACTGAAAACGAGCATCGGGAAAAAAAAACACCACTCGGTGCCGGTCGCCACGGAGTAACTTCGCTCTGCGAACGGAAAGTGGATTTCTAAGATTGAACGAGTCACAATGATCGTGCGACTCGGAAAATCTCGAGGCGTTCCACTAAAATATAAACGGCCAAGCATATACATCGAGAACAGAGGATCCCGTCGATAATTCGGCACGGTAATAACGATAGTGGGAATCTGTATGTTACGATCTATATTTAGACATCGGTGCGTGGGCGCTGGGAAGCATAAGAATTGCGAGAAGAATGGCAGAGGCTGCACAAAGCGGCCCGTGATCCGAAGGATTCATAAAGCGGAATGCAAGAATCCGAGGAATGCCTCCGTTGGAAATCACAGAAAGCAAATTCGAGACCAAATCTGGAAGACAGAGAGTAATCTTGTTCTAGGATCTGGTCTACCGGAGGATCTGGCAGCTGTCCATAAAAAGGGATTCTTACTTTGGTGAAACCGGCACGGCGAGCCAACAGGAATGCAAGATCCCCTGAGAAGTTTGCGCTAAGGGTATAGGAGAACCGAAAACAAATTTGGAGAACCGAGGATAATATTGATCGTACAAGCAGCGAAGATGGGCAGAAGCTGAACGTTCTAGAAGATTGAGGAGGACTCGAGCCAAGTTTGGAATCCGATAATCGATCTTGTTCAACTGGAATCCATTTAAGCTGCGCCAGATTCCACGAGCCGGCTGGAAGAAACAATTCCGATCTGGATGTGGAGCAAGATCCTCCGGACGAATCTTGGATCACAGTTTCTTTTCTCAATCCTCCGCATTGATAGGCTGATCATAGAATCCTCTGCGTGGAATACAGATTTCTAAGATATACGTTTAAGATTTCAAAAGGAAATAAACATCTGGAAGGAAAGAAACGTTTCAGAGGATTCAGAGGGACTGATCGATCTTGACCGCTCGAAACAGTTTGAAAACGATAGAATAGAAATAAACAATACCGAGCAACAAACATAAATTTTCAGAACGTTCAATCCTCCGGCTACAACCTCCCCGATCGCTATCTGAATCAGTGGAGTGTCAAGATCAAAGTATTTTCTGATAAATTGCGCGAGCTTCCAAGAGAAGTACAATAAAAAAAAATCGATTCTAATCACTCAGCTAGTACCTAGTCTACTGTAGTAGCAGGAGTGGTGGTAGTAGTATTGATTTGTTGTTTATTCCCTAGGGATTGCAAGTGTAATTAGTCTACTGTTGAAATTGATCAAATTTGAAATTACTCGCGAGCACAGTAAACATGGTCACCTTGGTCGTATATAGACTGTGGATTTTTATGTAAAATAAAAATTGTATACACCAATTGTGAGAAAAAAAAAGCCGAATAAAATTGTCATTCTTCCTTTAATAATTTCAACGAGATGAAAATAAAATAAATTTTCCTATTTTAAATTGCATGTACTCATAACAAATGCATAAAATCCGCAGTCTGGTCGTGTAGGTTCCACTTAAATTAGATTTCTTAGAATAATTGAATGAAATGATCTACTTTAGCCTATAACGGTGTCGACGCAAGTTTAAAAGCGGACTTTCGACCACCCAGAGGCTGAGTAAAATTCATGAGGATAATCTTGGTCACCCGAAGACCATTTCAACAGCATCTTGGAAGATAATATAAGCATCACCAATAGACTGAAATTGACCACCGTTAGGGGAATAAAATTTTAACGACCGTGTAGTTAGTTGTGTAAAAATCACAGGAAGAAACTTGGTCACCTAGAAACCAATTAAAGCGCACCAGATCGCGCAGGATACTTAGCAGAAACGATCTACTGCGACCTGGATATAAGTACACAGACGCTGTCAGAAGGTTGAGGCCTTGAACTACAGCTTTTCTCGATCCTCCGGACCCTGTCAGGGAGAAAGAGAGGAAGAGAAAGAGAAAGAGACCGGGGACTGGCAACGGTGTGGTAGACCGTGCAGAATATCCTCGAGCGAGGATGAACGTGTGCCCGCGCCTCCCGTGATAACTGATAAATGTATACCGGTCTTGCGGTACCCGCTAAGAGAATGCGGTTACAAACACGATGGAAAAAAGGAATACGCCGGTAGATCTTTAATGGTTGTCGATACTTTCGTTTAGAAAGCGCTCGGCCGTGTCAGTTGAACAGGGATTCGCGATCGCGGCGCATCGCGCGACGCGAAACTGCGTGACGGGGCCCACGGAACGCACTCGAGCTCGATTTTTCCCGCGATCGGGCGCGGATCGAAACGGTTTTTCGAAACCGGTGTAGACGGCGATGCGGTTCGCCCAGGAAGAAACGTCGGGCCTGACGAGAGAAAGTTTTTTGCCGCATGAATGAGTAAGTTTTTTCTCTTCTTCTTCTTTTCTTTTTTTTTTTTTTTTGGTCGTTTCCTTTTTTCCTGGGAGGGCAACTGTTAATTTAACGCCGTGCGCGTGACGGAGACTTAATTGGTGGGAGAAATAAATAGGATTCGAAACGTTCATGCGGACTGCAGTCTCGTGTCGCATCGATTGGTCGATTGACTCTTTTTAAAGGATCCTCCGAGGCCGTTTCTTGTTCTGGTCTATTTAATGGCCACCCGTGTATCTTATCCGTGTGTCTCCGCACTCGGCAATATTTATGTGCCGCTCTGATAAGGTGGAAGTTATGTTAATGTCCCACCAGGCCCCCCTATCCGATGACCTAGTTCAAAATGACAACGTACGAACAGCTGTTTTACGCTGTGCATCGGGTCGCATTCGGAACTTGCTATAATCCTTTTTCCATAGGCTGCCCGTAGAAAGTACGCTCATGGTTTATATGTTCCTTGTGCAAAATGTTTCCACGAAGAAGGAAGAAAATTGTAAGCCTCTTGCAAGTAAGCTCGCCGTCGCGTCTGTAATTAGAATTCCTACGTCCTTGAAATTTCGAGAACGAGCATAAATACGATGTCCTCAATCTTCGAAAGAATGTAATAGAATCGCACATTATGCTAATGACGTCAGACCAGTATTCTTTATGTTACTTCTTCTGCCTGGATGCCGTAATGCCCGATCATTAAGTGTTTGGTCGTCAGGTGTAGATGAAAGCCAGAAAATTGTTTTCAACTTTTTACTTAAATGAAAAATAATCTTTTTCACTAGTCATTCAAAGAGGACTCTGGTCACGCTTGTAGACATGACTAATATTAAATAAAAAGCTACGAAGAGACAACCGATATGAATTTATACACTGCCATAAAAAATGTTGCAACATGATTTCAAAACACGGTTAACCTGTAATATGGGGTCACTCAGAGACCCCTAATGATTAAAAATTCAATGATTGGGACTTTTTCATGTGTCTAATTATTAGACTGAAGATTTTATGCGTTTTTAACAAAAATGAGTAGATCATTACTCTCATCTTATTGAAATTGTTAAAGCAAGATTGACAATTTGATTTGACTCCTGTTTCTCATAATGGAGGCAGATAATTATTATTTTCCATAAAAATCCAGAGTCTACTTGTTATCAATTTCGATAAATAAAAACAGATTTTTAGAAGAAATGTATTAAAATGATTTTTGGAAAAGCATTTAAAAAATTTGTGGAGGTTTGTAAGATTTTCGCAGTTCGAAATTCCGTAAAATATATAATAACAAAAAATGATATTATGCAAACTAAATTAAAAATAAAAGACCCTGGCGCCCCGCTTAGTAAAGAACGTCGATCGTTTTACCTTCGTGTGTTTAGGGTTAAACAAGTAGAATATAATAGGATAACAATAATTGGGAGTGTACTCCGAGTTTTTGAACTTCGATCATGCGATCCCAGATGCATGGATCACCCTGTACACGCAAATATCTTTGCAGGAGTGGAAAATGCAGCTGCCAGCTCGGGCCTGGCTGCGGCCCGTCCGAAAGAAGAGGCGAACACGATGGAAACCGTCCGAGACTTCATTGAAAGGATCGTGGAGGGCTTGATCGGCAAGGTGGACGACGCGCCGATCGATCGATTGTACGATCATCCAGCATGTAAGTTAAAAAGTACGCCTCATTCGATACTTTCTTTCTTCCATTCTAGTATTAACCCTAGAAAGACTAACATCGGTTCCGAAATACTAAAAATATTACTTTACAACTACAAGATATTTTTGAAATATTATCGGAGGTACAGATCTTCAATAATAATAACGAACCACAAAATTGACAATGGACTATACAAAATTCGAGAAAACATTATCAGAAGAATATATTGTTCATCTCCGTGCAAAATAAAAATTTTGTAAGTGGACTGCAAGAAACAGAAATGAAATAGAAATGAACTTTTCAAAAATAATTTTAATTGGACGAAGATTCTAGTTAAATTCTTCTGATACTTTCATTGTTCTATGTATCACACGTTGTCATTAACATACTATAATGACGATGTTTCTACCTCATTATCGTTGTAAGTAGACCGTGAATGTTAGTCGTACATGAATGACAGAAAAGAGTAGCTGAAATGCAAAACAGGAAAAACATTTATAAAATTCAAAAATACTGTTATATGTACTATCTTGCACTTGTTAAAATTATTAAGTCTATGTATGTAGTTCCTACAATTAATGCAGACAATTTTTACTTTGCATACAAATTTTACAAATCCACAATTTAGTTATAAAAGACCTTCCAATCGATGAAATAAGCCCTTATCTTATTTTTTTTTAACCGTCGTGCGCTCCTCAGGGTAAAAAGTCACCTATTTAAATTATTTGCAATTGTAAAATAATTAATTTCTTTCTATCTATGTTGTGAGACATATTTCTTTAAAATGCGACATTATAAATGAAATATAATTTTTCTATTTAAAGTGGAAAACAAAAATGGATGAAATATTATCTTACGCTCCCGTATACAAGTATGATATTTATGAGGAGCGTATGCAAAAGTACTTTGTTAAAATAGAAATTCGCAAGGTGATCTCTAATAATGAGTAACAGAATCCGAGTGACAAGTATTAAACAGTGAAGTGCAGTAAATAGTAAGAAACGAGCATGAAGCAACGAGCAACAAGCGTAAAAAATCAATGATCGTGAACGGAGACAGATTGGTTAGTCTTTCCAGGGTTGATCTTCTGCTAAATCGAGCAAAAAAAAAGTAAAAGCGCGCGATCAAGAGGTGTTCGTCGACCTCGTGGAAAAAGAGTCACATCGCGTTTCAAACGGAGCCGAGCGATCTCTTCGCGGTGTCGTCGATTCGACCAACAAATGCTGCCATCTGCTGAAGAGGCTCGAACACGTCGCGAAAACTGGCGCGTCTCTCGTTCCACGATCGCGCCGACGATATTTCCGCCTGCTATCTATTACCTACTTAACAATTAACTCTCGACAGTCTTGATTGCCGGTTGGATACTTTTTTTTTTTATTTCTCATCTTCACCTTCGATCGGTCCACGAGACGCGACGTTGCCCGCCTGGTAATTAACTCTCGAGCATCTCGATGGCTTCTTCGACGCTTCGACGGAAAATATCCGTACGAATGAACGGGATAAGCAAGATTGTAATTACTGGACCGTGGATGTGTCCTGTTAAACCGTAGAAACAAAAATCGAAACGATTTATTTCTATGTGAAACGTTTACTATTCAACGTTCGCATCGAGTTTCGCATATTGATTTGCTTCAGAAGTGTTTCTGGCAAGATCTATAGAGTGCATGAGTTTAGTCATCATGGGGGCATTCTCGTGTAATTGGATCAAGAAACCGATTTAAAAAACTTTTTAAGTGTAAAATACTTTCCCGCATACTAAAATTCACTGAAATAAATTCAGTACAGAGCTACACAAGTTTTTCTTGGAGATATATTTTTTAAATTGGCGTGCAGGACAACTCAATTAACTAATTATGTTCAATCAACGCTTATTTTGTTCCTTATACATTTCTCTAGAAATTATGGTACAGATTTTGACTTAATTTTTCATTTATAATATTTTTTCAATTCATACAAACCCAATCTTTCGATTGAAAAAAGTTTTGTAGAAAAATCGTGAAACTTGTATAGAAGGGCTTCACTGCACTCCAACGATGGTAATAATAATAAATAAATGGATACATTTTTGTTTTAGTTTTTGGATGTGTTTTTGTACCTATAAAATAATAATTGACTGTCCAGGATGAGTTCCTGTTTTACACGAGAATTCCCCTGTAATGAATGCGGAGAACGTTTTAATTCGTTTTAGTAGATCGAAGTGTATTGAATTGCTCGTTGGGAAGCGTCAAAAGAGCGATCCAGAGATGGAACATGTATTGTAACGCTGTGTTATGTCCACTAACCACTCGACTAACGCCAATTAACAGATAACAAGCTTTTGGAAAAGCATATTGTACCCTTGGTCGACGCTCTCACTCGTATGGCCGTGGTCCTGCAATTGTCTTTGTCAAGTAAGTAGCTTCCAACGCAGTCACAGAGTCTATTTGTACGCATTTCTCTCTTCTTTTCGTGCTCTAGAAATATTTCTAATAATATAAGCTTCTAATTCTATAGTTTCAATAATTCTACTATCCAGCTTCCTTGTTTCCACTCGTTCCGTAAAGGAAGCTTAATTCATAAGAGACGACGCACAGTAGTGCCAAATGGCCAACAAGCAGAAAAAATCCGTAAAAACGAAACTATTCAAGGAATTTGTTTGAACATATGAGGAAAGATTGCCAACAGATACAACGCTTATTTGGCAAAAATAATTTTCTAAAAACGCTGGTAAACATTAATTAATATGGGCTAATCAGAAATCTCTGTTATCTGTTCATTTGTTATTTGTAGAAGCATACAACAAATCCTTTAATAGATTTTGGTCTCACACTAATCGTTTTGGCAAGGTATAATATTGAACTAACTTTGTGTAAAAAATCTTGACACCCTTCGACACCCCTTGACCCCAATTTAAATTTAAATATCAACTTTTAGAATTTCCAAGAATGAATCGTACGGAAGTTACGGTGTATTTGATGTTTTAAGTGAATTTTTTTAGGAATATTTCTAAATAGTAAAGAAAAATTTGAAATGCATATGATTTATTAATTCGTTATGTACGAAAAAACATTTAGTAACAATTTTTTTTATCTCACATAAATTATTTTTATAGGCCTCATTGAACCACTGCCAAAAAATACCTCTTGCATTTTTGCAACAGTGGTCCAGTGAACAAAAACTTTGTTTACTTAACATAAAGAAATTATTATTAAATTTTTTTATTTAAAAAATTAATTCTAACTAACTATTTCACATTTTTCTTTATTATTTATGATATATCCTTAAAACATTTCACCTGAGAAATTCTGAAAGTTGACATTTAAACTTAAATGGCGGCCAAAGGGTCTCGAAGTCTCTCTGAGATTTTTTTACACAAAGTTAGATCAATATTACACCTTGCCAAAACAATTAGTGGCACATTGAAGTCTTTTGAAGAATTTTTTGTATTCCTCCATGAATAAAAAATGAGCATAACGCAAAGAGGCCTCCGGTTAGTCCGTATTACTTAATATTAAACAACTTTTTTGAAAAAATTTTTTGCCAATTAATAGTTCAAGCTATTTGTAATAACCCATATAACTTGTAGACTCCTAAGTGTTCAATTATAGACGGAATAATTACATAACTATCGCACTGAAAATTGATGACTTCCCAGGAGAAAAAAAAAGGTTATTTACCATGCGTGTATCTCCGTAAAAATTTTTTTGAAAAACTCGGACTTTGGCACATTATGCACTCACTGTTAGGCTATACAGAAATAATTTTTTTTTTTATAAAAATCGAAAATTTATAGAATGGATATTTTGTCGCCTCGACACCACTGTGCGACGCGTCCCGCGTGCTGCCATGTAGCACGGGTTGCGTGTCTCAGGCGCTGTCTGTGCATCATTCGAGTATGAATTGTGAACGCATCGTTATTCGCTTTTGCGCCAATATTCTTCAGAAAAATAAGTTGAAACACCATTTCCTCTGTTTTTTTTTTTAATCCAAGTACTCAAAGAAGAAATTGATCTCAACGCTCAAAAGTTATCGTCAATAAGTGACTACAGTAAAGGAATTTTATATTCGTTGACTGATTCGGTTTGTTCTGAAATATTGATCACTTTCAGAAATAGTATTTTATTTCGATTCTAAAAAAATTGAACGATACTCGTAATTGGATCCGCGATGTGTTTTAAAGTTTACAAGGTAAAGAGTTAATCTCTACCCATACAAAATTGAACAATAAATTTCACAGTCATTCTTTATCTAAACACCGACAATTTTGCTCAGTTGCATAACTGGACGAATACATTTCATAGAGTCAATCTTGTCATAATACCATCCATAACAGATTTGAACCATCATCTCTGCAGATGAATCATGTTTTTTATACAGATTTCAGTCGTAACAAACTTCTACCTTTTGAAACGAGTAATAACTAGACTGCGGATTTTTATGCAAAATACAAATTTTCAACAGCAATTTCAGTGTACTGGGACCAAACAAAAACTTGTTTCTTCCATCAATAATTTTAATAAGTCGAGACTTTTAAATCTTTTTTATCTTCCTACTGTTCTACGTGTCACCTACTCATTTTTTGTCATAAATGCATTAAATCCGCAGTCTAGTAATGCGCAGACAGTTAAATGCACTCACATTAGTGCAACTGTTGTTTTCACAAAATGTCACACAAAATCTCCAATGACCAGCGCATTATCGAGGCCAGCAGCATCGATCCTCAAATCGGAGACGTCGCCTAAAGCTGATTAGAACACTAACATTCAGTCGACTTTGTCTTTCCGTTCTGTCCACGGCAATTCCATTACGGTCGAACGCCTCGGCTCGGCGGGTTGCATAACGCGACGCAGAAACCATAATCATCGCCGACAGCATCCCCGGAAAAATGGTTTTCCTTCCCACGGGGCGTGAAAATTGTCAATCCTTGGGCGGAAGTTCACAAACTCCCGATTCCCACACGTCGATCCGCGGAATTTCCTGAACAACATAATCAACGCGTGTTCGACCATAGGAACCGCCATTATGCCGGCGAGGAATGAACATGAAACAGAAACTCCAACTATTTGGTAAACAATCGCAAATATTTGATAAAGCATCGGAGAGCACGCGAGAAGCACTTCCGATAAATTGCTAAGCATTCAGCGCGTATACAGGGTGTCCCAACAATGTTGTACTTCCTTGAAAGGGATGATTTCTCAGATCATTTGAAGTAACTTTTTCTTTTGCAAAAGTGTTCTCCGCCGCTTTGTTAAGGAGTTAATAACGAAAAATTCAGACCAATCAGAGCGTGGCTACGGCGGACGGATTATAGCTCAGCGACAGGTTCAACCGAGCGTGGCATTGGCCGAGCTGAAGTCCGACCGCTGTAGCCGCGCTCTGATTGGTCCATGTCTTTTCGGTAATAACTCGTTAGCAAAGCCGCGGAAAACATTTTCGCAAAGGAAAAAGTTACTTCGAATGATGCCAGAAATCACCCCCTGCCAAGGAAATACAACATTTTTGGGACACCCTGTACAGACGCCTACAGACACGCTTGCACGTTCGGTGTTGCAAAATATAAACGAAATGTCTACAATAAACTGAAGTGTTTCAAGCGATTTAGTAGAGCTATAACGAGGGGAAAGTTTCAGGACTACGCCTGTTAAATTAGAAAATAAATCAACGACATTGCCTACGAATTGCGTCTGCGCAAATACTATGATGCCGAATGATTTTCCAATGTTGTTGACGGAATTTAATCAACTTTCTAAACACCATATTGTTCCAAATGATTTCATTTGAGCATACACCTTTCACCGATCGCGAAACCTAAGCGTTTGGATACTTTCCTGAGCCAATGTATACATATTTGCATGGAGAAGTGAACGTTGTGCTAAACGCGCTCGTAAAACTAGCACTGCAACTGTTTAGGCAAATGATTGAGGCGTGGACCGTTGAGATAACACGAAAATATTTATCTATTTGCTGGAGATTTAAAATTGAAGTTTAACGTTGCTTTAAGATTTGCATACGATTGCTCACGGTCGAAGATTGAATTAAATAACACGAAATAATGCCTCCGAAGATGATTTACGATTTTGAGAAGCGTATAGCATTTCGCAAGAGGATGACATAAAGATGGGGATTAGCTGATGTCGAATATAAAATTGATGTCACGACAGGATGTTGTAAAGTAAAAGAGCCTAGGAACAAATAAAATTGTTTCAGTAACGAGAATAATTTTGCACAATAAATTGTCAATGGAATGTACCAAGAATATAGTAGCTCATGGGATACACTTAAGTAGCCGCTTCTAGCGCTCCGTAGATATAGCGTTACCATGTTAAATTTAATTTTATAAAATCAATTGTAGTGTGTAAAATTATACAGAATCCTAGATACACGTCGACAGTAAAACCTACGATCTCACGGTGTCCACGAAATGAATCATTCACAATTCCTTGATCCAAGGGCGAAACTCCGGCAACAATGAAGGATGGAACGATCCGAGGACAATAATCTCGAACTACACATTCAACCCCACTCGTTCGTCGATTACATAAGGAATGAGTCACTCGAAATTCAAATGATGTTTACCTTATCGTTATTCCAAGGGAAAAGTGAGGACTTTTTTTATCGTTCGAAGAGAAGCACGAAAGCGATCGGCCGAGGTAACGTCTCTCGAATTAATTATGTATTCGTCGTGTGATTAGCAGAGAGCTTCGGGACGCCGAATTTTCTTTCGCATGATTTTCTTTCGCGAGCTCATTGTATTCGAAGCATGCACACAGCACACGGAATAGAGCGTGCCGCTTCGAGTGGAATTGTGCGACTCGCGTAACCTTCAGACTCGGTTTTCCGCGATAAGCTCGTAAATTTTACGAGTTTTTTTGTATTCTTTCCTCCCATTTATCGTTTGTAAATGAAAAATAGGTCTGACAAGCGAAACAACAGCTGGAAACATTTTTACCGTTGGCAAATATATTTTACGATATACTAAACAGTCAAATAATTTTTATTTATTATTATATTCGGCGTACAAATCACTTCGTCGTTCTCACAGTCTATGAATTTTATGTGTTCATGACAAAAACGAGTTGGAGCAATTTAAAACAGTAGCACATTACTTTCAATATAGTAAAAGTAGTGAAGAAAGAAACTCCAATATGTTTGCTCTGTTTCTTGCAATGGATGCAGACAATTTTTATTTTGCATAAAGGTCTGCTGTTCATTAATCAGTTATAACTTTATTTTGAATTCGAAGCTTTCAATCAACGTAGTAATTACTACAGCGGTTTCAAGGAGTAGAATGTATTTCCGTAGTTTGTAAATAATCAATAACACTAGATGTACACCTAATACTAAACGGGTTTATTTTTAAAAAGTGGTTTGCAACTCCAGCTGTTCACGGGAAATACTTAAGTGATGCATTATCTATAAAACTGTGCGATGTATTATTGATAATAATAATGGCAAAAGCAGGCGAAAACCAGTTTCAGGCTCGCTCGTTAAAGTGGCTCCCATTTTGAACGATTCGAGAACTACCAGCCGTAAAGATACTAATGAACTGATTACAAACGATCGAGACCGATTCGTTTCGCTTATCGCCGTTGAAAAAAAAATTATTGTGCGCAGGCCAATAATTTGCAAAAATGTTCATGGAATTAATACATTTCAACACGTCGCATGAAGCCGTCCAATTAATAGATTTCCTTGGAAATTTCCTCCGATGAATATTAATCGCGCATGAAAACCGCACGCTTTGCATAGAATGACTCCGCTCGTTCCGAGGTTTTATTGCGATCGATCCTGCCGTTTCGAATCGAAAATTCGAATCGAGGTCGGTGCCACGGCCAGAGGAGACACGTTGCGAGCATTAAACCTCCATCCCGGCCGTAAAGCAAACGCGCCGTGTCTGTACTAATAAAGCTTTATCAGCGGACGACTATTTCAGCTAGCACCTTGCGTCAAACCAGAGAATACAGAACTGTTGCTTTCGCAAAGTTTTCCGTCCTGCCTGATAAAGAACAATCTTCTCATAATTCGTTCACAGTTTGTGGGAAACCAGTTTTTACAATCGATTTAACACTAGGTTTACGCGATCCGTCAAAATCACGTGTTCTAATATTTTTAAACTGTAAACGCTTTTACAGTATCCTCAGTCTGTCAACGTCTGTCTTTTGTGTCTGACTTTTTAGCGAGTAATAGTTGATAAAAAAATTTGAAAAAGTCATATAGTGTCTTCGAACATTCTACAATGAAATTATCACAACGATTTTGACAAGTACTTTATTTAAATATTTTATGTTACAAATAGTATGAAGCAGAGACGTGAATTTTACAGACTGTTCACAATCGGCCGGATACGAATGACCCCCTTTACAGTTTAAGAGTTAATTAACGATTACTGAGACTATAAAAATGCATCTGTGAGGAATTATATAGCAAATTTATTTCTTTGAGTGCATATTTCTTAAAAAGTGGCTAAAAATTTGAATAGATACATATTTTGTTAGTTTTATAAAGCAATGTAAAATAGTCACTTTTTGTGCTCCGTAAATCCAGTGTCGCCAGATGGAAAGAGGGAGCACGAATCGAGGGGAAAAAGTTACCCTCTCTCTGCCAGTATGCGTGGGGAATAGCACAGTAGACGGGGAAGTTAGGGTGGGAGCACAAGTCTTCATCTAGCGACACTGCGTCAACCTAATGTTAAACACTGGAATAGATGATACTAAAAGTGACTGGTTCGTGATGACCCATAAAAATTACAAAATTGCGTTCAGGGCAGCTTCGAGTGGTTTTTATTGTGACCTGAGTCATAGATTCGATAATTCTGGAATAAAACAATGTATAATATTGTTTTGATCTCGATAAGGAAAAATTACCATTAGACTGCGGACATTTATGCAAATATTAAATGTTTTGGCCTCCAACTTTCGAAACGTGGAATTCGATAACAATTAAGTATTGTATCGAAAATATTCAGCCTATTTGCTATTCCTAATTTCAGTGTATGCAATCTTCGTGTACCATTTTCCAGAAACAGCGGATTATTTTTTAATTTTTTAGCAAGTGTAAAGAACTCGGCAATTATGCCTGAACTGATAAAAGGTATTATGTTTAGCGTGTAGATAGAAGCAGCAACTTTCAACCATTTACAAAATAATATTGTAAAGAACACAACAAAATCAACTATTCTTATCGCTGCACTATCATCTCCCTTGCAGAAAATGGACTCTGTGATCTCAGAACGAAATCGCATGATATCGCGCAACAATAGTTTCTTTGTGAATGCATCAATGCACTTTTGAAATCCTTCGGAATTCTATAGACTGTAAAATCCAACTTTACATTTCCTTTCAGTGAATTTTACATTCACTTTTCATAATGTTAGCAACAAGTCTTGATCAGGTAAAAAAAGCAAACATGACTTCGCAATTTCTTCATGATAATAATAATTCCAAGAATCTTTATTTATGTATGCTGTTTTAGACTATTTGCAATATACGTAAATGTACATACCGAACAATGGCAATCTCTTATGTTAATTCTGTTTTCCATTTGATTTGGAAATGAACATCGCATTTAAATTTTAACCTAAATACAAATCTGAATCTCAACTATTCGATTAAATTTTAATGTGAATGTAAGTTTGAATTTTAATCAGTTTCAATTCGAATTTTAATCTTTTGAATTCGAATTCAAATTTTCGATCTTAGATCGATTTGTCGAGTGATCGCAGACGTTGATTTCGAGTTCCGCTTGAATTTCAGTCCGAATTTAAACAATTTAACATGACGAAATTTTCAGAATATGTATAACTGTCACAGATCTAGAAAAAGTATATTTTTAATTTTCGATGTAGGCTCGTATAAAGAAGTAATAAAATACAAATTTTAAAATACAAAATTTCTTTTTCACGTCATGTAGTAAACTAATTGTTCTAACTTCTAAACGCATCCAACTCGGGTGATCCAATATTAAAAATGTAATCGTCCTTTTAACCCTTTGCACTCGAAACTATTTTAACTCCAAAGCGAAACTCCGACCTTCCGATGTTCCGACCTGGAAAATTGCCCTTCTATATATTTTTTGGAAATGGTGCAACTTACTCGTACAATACCGAAGTGTTTAGTAATTTATTAAATACAAACAAATTTACTAATGTAAAAAATATTTTGAATAATGAGACAGCAAATTTTAGTGGTGCCTTACAGTCACCATTCGAGCGCTAAGGGTTAAAAGTGTCCGATTATTACAGTGATTCGCTGCAGGTTTCCACGCAAAATTTCAATTGTAATCCCTACAGAGTTTTTCAAGGTTACTGCAATGTCAAACAAATACAATCATCGTGTACTCTCCTCTATATCCTTCAACTTTTGTCGGAAAAATTTGTTCATATTATATAAAACATATCGAATAACAGAATTTAGTCCAGAAAACGGGCTTTCTGGCGCAGTGTGCAACGCCACGTGCGCCTCGATCCCGCTGGAACCGGAAACAACTCGAGCGTTTCGCGCCGGAACGGGACGGCCAATAGTCCCGAACGATTTAACGATCGAGACACTCGTTCCTTGGAGCGAGACGTTTTCCCCGGTTGTCGCGCGAACACGCGGAGCACGTCTGACGATTTTAGAAAATGTAGGTTCCCTTGCAAAAGTATCCCCCACTAAAAGGAAGCCGTACCGCGGCGTATGTGGGGTACGTAGCTCGCGTATCAGGCCGCTTTGGCAAACGCTCAGTCGCGAGCGGCGCAAGCCTGCGATTACACACACACACCTCGTGCGCTCGGTTGATCCGGCCGGTTAACAACAATATCCGCGTTATCCGCGGCGATTTAGTCTCGGCCGCCCCGAAACCGTGCGTCGTCGTGACGCGGTCGACGCTGACTCGCAGATTACGGTGATTCGGCCCGTCCTCGGACTCGTTTCACCCTTCTCGAAATCGCTCACCCTCGGTGACAAGTGACGTTCCAGTGAATCTACGTAGCAGAGTGAGCAAACGACAGACAACCCGATCGAGTTCAAACGGCACGGACACACTCGTGCGTTTCATCTTCGAGTTGACGAGGGAACGTTCGTGAAAAAATCTCGGCGACAGTCTCGAAAGGTTATTCTAAAAACGGCTGAAAAATGAATAAAAACTGTGGATCGATCCGCGTTAGCCGAGCACCGCTGAGTCTCCATTGAAGGCAAAACTAATTTCCACGTGATTATCGATCCTTCCTCCCTGCTGCTCCGCGAGCTGCGATACATATCATTCGACCGTCGATGTACAAGCGAATTTACCGGCAATTATCGAGAAACCGCGGCGAAACATCATTATATATTTCCTGCATCGACGCGTTCGCTAACTATTCTCGCTAACAGAGTTCTATCGTTTATCAGGTGCAACGTACACTCTTTGTAAAATGCTTTCAAGGATCGCTCAATCAAAATCGCATTACTACGAGCGAGTTCTAGAAAATGGAGATCTGACTCGTACATGTTTTCATAAAAAATCCATAGCCTGGTCACAACTTTGAGCAAGAATATGAATAACATTAATTTCACTTTCTGTAGATCAACACTTTGAAAATAGTACATGAAAAGATTAGATTCTGCGGTATTCTTAGCGCTAGTGTTTTGCGAAGATCTTCATAAGCTGTGAACGAGCAAAGATATCGACGATCCACGGTAGAATATTATCTATTATCTATTATTTACAGCTAATTAGAATAATTAAGAAGAGAAATAAATGTCTACGTAGCTCCCGTATCTTGAAATTAATTCAGACAGGTTTCATTTTACAAAAAGAAATCCACAGTCTAATAATAAATCTCTATAATAGAATGTTTCTTGATCGATTAGTAACATTAACATTCTAAAATCGGACATCTGGTATTGGACAACCAAACAGTAAGAAAACAAAGTGTCGTTTTATAAAAACGCGTAGAGGATGCTCGTAATTATCGCGTACTAATTGCCTGTTAATCGCGCCCTTGGGAGATAAGATAACTCGGCGAAGGAAACGGAGAATTGAAGAAGCCGCGTCCCGCGATCGAGGGGATCAATCTCGGCAGCCTTGCCGCGATCTCGGGGACAAGTTTTAATTGCCTCATTTGGCACGCAATGAAACCCTCTCGCTTTCGATCGGTCTAATCGATGTAAACAACGACCGCTCGTTACTGCAAACACGTCCGCACACACGCATGCTCCGTTTCGAGCGTGCTCGGGACACTGGTAGAACACGAACAGGAGGAACGCTTTGCAATTATGTCGGTAGAATTTACCGAGTTGCGTCGAGGACTTAATTGGTAGACTGAATTTTATGTGTTTATAGGGCACGTAAACGAACGTGACGCCACGATAAATATCCGGGCGAATTTCCCGAGCGACTTATACAGTCGAACGGGATGGCAATTTCGTTCTACCGTGTTCAGAGGCGAAAAAAATGATGATTGACAAACTGAACACTTAATTGTTATACATTTTACTGAAATATTCGTCTCCTCGGATTCGATTGGCTCTGCATTTTCGAGCATCTCATGGTAGAAAACGGGACATACTTTTCGTTTTATTTCGGGAGATTGTAAATTATTACGAGGGAAATAAGTGTCGGTAGACTTTCCGATTTATGAATATAGTTCAAAAAGAATTTGAATTTGCATAAACGTTCACAGGTCGATATCTGGCTTCGATAAGGAAGGGACTAGGGAGGAACGAAGCCGTTCGAGGCTCTTTGTTAATCTTCAGGTCGAAGTAGCTTGCGCGTGCCTTTAAAAGAACCTTGTGAAGGTTCGTTTTATTCAATGGAGTTGGAGGAGACTCTTGTTAAATAATTCTCAACTTTTATTGGATGAGATATCGTTCACGACCTGGTCAAAGTAGATTTTTCAATCCTTTTAACTAGATTTCTTGTGCTCCTAATTTCATTCTGGAGAGGTAATATCTTCCTTTCTGAGTGTTCGTTCGATAATTTTTTCAAGCGCACTTTCCAAACATACAATTTATCATCTGAACAAATGAGAAGTGTCTTGTCAGATTGATAAGTCAGAGTCGCAAACAAATTGTTTGACCTCCTTTCCGCGAATTTCTCTGATTGAAGTAATAATTTACTTTTTAAACTGGCCTTCCCACCCCTTCTCATCGTTTCTCGGAACTCGAGGAGCCCTCGTTTGCAAAATTTCTTTAGATCCGCGAGCGTTTCGCGGAATTGAAAATGTCCTTGAATCTCGCCGCACGGCATAGTGTCCTCTTCGGCAACGAGAAACGGTGCGCGTACTTTCTATTGAATGTCAGACCTGCGTCTAGATTTTCAAGAAAAGTAGTCGCAAACGATGTGCGACCAAAGACTGCTGGAATCTCTCTGAAATGCATTTATCAAAACGCGGTAAGGATATAAAAGCGTCTTCCTCGCTTTCATTAACGTGTAAATATACTTCTCGACGGTAAACCGTTCCTCCGGAATCACAATTCTCGGTCCCCGTTGAAAACGGCGAGGTGTTTTGCTAAATCCCGGTTGAAATATCAAAGTGTACGTTGCGCAACCATAATTACGACGATTGCGGGGATTAAGAACACGGAGTCGCGAAGAGAGAGAGAGAGAGAAAAAAAAAGGCGGCGGCCATTTTCGCCAGGCACCGAGACGTCTGAAAAAGCCGAGCGTAATGCTAGCATTGCTAGCTGGCTAGGTTTTATCACCTAAGAAACCTGAAATTCGCGATCGCATGCTTTCTTTCCATCCGGACTACTGATCCAATTCATTAAGCCCGCAAATTGTAGCGGAAATGCTCGAATCGTGCCTCGCGTTGCATAATTTATCTACAGTCGAACACGGCCGTTGAAACTGATCAAACAGCCGGGTACTTAAAATTAGGAAAAATAAATTTTGCCTACAACGCGTTTCATTTAATAGGAAACAGTTGTAGCATCTAATTAGGGAAGCGATACGCGAATACATTTTTCTGCGGAATTCACAGAAGAAAATGATGTTGACTTTGGAAACTCGTCTGAAGTTTAATAGCTCTACTATATTCATCCGTTGTTTATATTAAGTAGCCGCATATGAAATTTCCGATTTTAGAATACTGTTATACTCTGCAGGTTTATTAGAAGAAGGTGAACGATAAAAAAATTCAATTTCTGTCACAATGCAATCGAGAAATTTGCAATTCGTTGACGGAATATGTTGATTGCAACGGTGTCGTTGGGAAAAGCGTGTAAAATTGTCCAATGGGGGGAAATAAAATTGAAACTGAAATTAACTTTACGGTCAAATCGAATGTATCGAATGCTTTAGTTGCGGGAATCGGCAAATTATGTTTGCAATTGCAACGATAAATGGATTGACAGAGCGCGGACACGGGTTTCAATAAAAAGTCGTCGATCAGGAAATTTCAAAGTTCAGAGGATCGTCGTCGGACGACTATTTAAATGAGGGTTTAAAGGCCGTGTCCCCACTGACGCGCACGGCGCTCACTTCCACGAGGATGCGCGATCATGCTACACATCTTCGCGCTGTGTAGTATACGTACAGGTGCGCGTAATTAAGCGTGTCGTTGGAGGTGTAACACCGCTACGTCAATGGAAGGAAACCGCGCGAGCGTGTAAAGACGGTTTTGGGTCAAATTCTTCGGAACTGTGACCACAGAAAAATTCTCAAAATCACTTTCGAGATAAAAATAGCATGGAACCTCGCGTGACAAGATAACCGAGCAATTGTGCTTCTAACTTTCCTTATCATTGGTTATATAGACACATAGAATCTTGCCTATAACAAAGAATGATGCAACTACAATGAAGATTTATCATACGCGTTTTCTAAATCTTACTTTTTCAAATTAAAAAAGAGTGACAGAATCTATTTAGCTAATATAAGTGTTTTTGCATCTCGTACAAAATCGTAATAACTAGACTGCGGTAAAACTGTGAAGGCACAAAAATAATTTCAGATTGCCATTACATTGCTTCTGAATGATTAAAATTAGTGATCGAAGAATTTTATTCTAACTTCCGTTTCTCACAATTGACTCGGACAATTTTCATTGTACGTAAAAATCCACAGTCCGGCAATAACGAGGTAATGTCGAAAACAAGCGTTTTCGGTCGGGTAGCGGGAAAGTAGTATGGACAAAGTGATCAGGGAAGTTACGTGTCCTGGATCGAAAATTTCGATCGTCTCGCGGAGCGATGATTTCCGGGACAGCCGAATGTCCAGTGAGATTTTTTCCGTAATCAAGCAGAAATTGCCCGCCGTTAAACCGTGGACGCCGAGGAAGCTCGTCCGAAGGCTTCCGGTATTAACCGATGATGAGAAAACGAGAAAGTTACGGCTGCTCGGTAGCATCTCTAAACGATGCGTTCCCAGGTGATCGGTCCAAGCATCCGTGTGCCCGAAACTTTCGCGTAACTTCGTAGAGAGGTTCCTCGGCGGAACGGAAAACGTTCGTTGGCGACGAAACGGTTCGTTAGCATAATAAACGCACCGGCGAACCCCGGGGATCATCGGGTTCCCTCGCCCCGAACTCGAAGTGAAAATCGACTTTTTCTACGGCAGTTCCTATTGATGGAAGCACAGAGACTGTTCGAGATGACGGACGATAGGAAAGACTGGTCCAGTGAGACGGAATCCGCGACGGAACGCGATTCGCCGTAGTGAATCTCGCGTTGTGGCAAATAGTGGAAAGTGCGAACAAATATTTAATGTTCGTCGTGGCGAGATACGATGCGAACGGGGAGATAAATGTTGCTGGAACTCATCGCAGAGATGCTGACGCTGGTCGGCGGGCTGATCCTCATCTACTTGCTCTACGTTCTGGTCACCAGGAGAGATGGTAAATATCGGAGACCGGAAATAACAGTTGTTTCATCAAAGATCAGTATCAAAATTGTGAATTTTTATTCAAATAGAAGAGAGCTGTTGGTAAATTTTTCCGAAACTTTTCGGATAACGAAGCAATTAAAAAATTTTAAAACGTTATTTACCGGCGATTATTTCATCATTTTTTAAAGTCTACGGTCCATGGATAAAGATTTTTTAATGGATCTTTCAACAGTAATTTCAATCGTGATCCAACAAGTCACCCTTAATGACGCAATCTAATTATTTTGTTTGGGATTATTATGTGAAAGAAGATTTTTAAGATTTATTTTAGTACAGCAGAATAGGTATAGGATTTATCTGTTATGATCACAAATACCCATGATGAATGACTAAAATTTTTCTGATCGTTAGTAACTGTTGTCGATGACGGCTCATTTTTGGTTACGAGTAACTATTATTGACGAAAATTATTTTTGGAAACGATTAACCATTGTCGCAGATGAGAATGACTGTTTTAGTCACCGTTAACCCCGTGCACTACGACTAATTTTACTGTTTCAGTGATTAGAACTTTTTTGTAATTCGTAATTTCCTAAAAAAAAAGGAGAAAATTTATGTCCATTGTATGCCTATATGATCTTCAATAGTTGAAAATTAATAACGCCAGAATAGAATTTTATTTCTGTTTAAAGGAAATTAATAACATACATATTTATTAGATACTGTTCAGAATCTTCATCGCGAGTATGACTCGATATTGAAGGGCATGGGGTTAGCCATTATCGATGGTTATTATAATGGTGATTCGTAACCAAAAATAAATTCCGCTATCGACAATCGTTACTATTGGTCTGAAAACTTTTAGTCATCCATAATGGCTATTTGTAATCGACATCATTCAAAGACTAATATTAACTTTTGCGCCACAACTTTTCGAATTATGGTTATAACAATTATGGTCTCTGGTAAATGTCGGCGTTTGCGTTGCTAACTTCCCTGTGCGCGCGAATAGGTCGTTAATAAATCATTCAATGGGATATTGAATATGATTAAGATAAATTGCTCTGCTCGGGACCACGTATTACCAATCAACCCCTTCATTCTGGTTATTAAAAAGCTACAAAGAAACGTTTAAGATTAAAGGAATTCCGGTTTCGTTTCATTTATTAACGATCGCCGTGCCACTCCCTGGCTAAGCGGCGCGGCACCCAGAGGATGAACAGCAAATATTCTTGGTACCATTTATTTTATAACAAAAGATTATGAACTGAACTATAAAACTAATTCCACGCGTAAAGTGCTTCTACTGAAATTATTTAAAAATGCGACATATATTTATATTAAGCTTCCGATAAAAGGAGCTGTGCAAGAAATGAAGGAGAATGCCCCGTTCATAGTCAGACCACGAAGACCGGGGATTATGTATTTTTAGTTCCATTACTTCATAGAATTAAATTGGTTAAACTCTGAGCAAATATTATTACAGAATGGTCAAGTTCTCGTGCAAAGTACAATTTCCTGAACGTACAAATTCCACTCTACATAATTTTACAATTGAACTATAATGAGTACGGCTTCTTGCATACGTAATACAAATACGTTAATACCAATGCAAATTCGATACCCATGCCAACATCGAACCCTTTTACAATTCTGATCTGCAAAATATCGGTTGCTTCGAAGGTCGGCTACGATTAAGGCTTTTCAAAGCGAAACCATATCTCCGAATAGTATGACTTTTTATGTTCGCCGTTCGAGGCAACCGTGCGCTTCGACGAAGCATGCAGGACAATTTTTCTAAAATCCGTTGACAAAGATTCCAGTAATAATCCCGGGGACGATCCGCCGGGTAAGACCGGTTACAAAATCGCGATCCAGATTCCGCCGCGAGAACATCACCGTCGGCGGCACAGATTCATCAAGATTATTGCAAAATTGTCACTGGGCAGACTTGTACGCGCGTCCCTGGCACGGTTGCGCGTAATAATCCCTAGGCTGTTACCACCTTCCCTATCATCCTTATCCGTCGCATCTCCTTTTACGGTTTCGTAGGATACTCGTAATAACAGTCGGTCGCGTTTCGCGCAGAAAGAAACGCGCTGCAACGCCGCGAATCCTTTTAAGATCGTTCGTTCCATTGTTACTCTGACGCTTCGTAATTTTACTTTTTTTCTGCCGGTTCGGACCTTGTCTGCGCCGATTCTATGCTGGCTGTGCCTCGTATCGGTCGCGTCAGGTTTCTTCTTTATTTCATCACGTTTACAATCGCGGATCCATTATCAACGATTCGATTATTCGATCGTAATCGCGCGTACGATACCGATAACACTGCTCGCCTCCTACAAGGTCATTCATTCAATAATATTCTATTTAGCCGTGCAGATGTTTTCATCCCATTGTTCTTCATACTACGTCGGTTCTTTTGTTACTTGACCCTCGATAACTAATCTTTCGAAAAAATAACCATTGGAACGTTTTAATCTTGCGAAGTAAGATGATCCATCGAATATTTCAGTTAATAAATTCTATAGCAAATGAAATTTTTCCATTTCATGTATTTTGTTTCTTACCGTTGTTTATCAATTTTTAAAACATATCTTTGGAAATACATCTTGTAGACAGCAGCTGTATTCGTTTACTTAATTCGCCAGAAACTGAGTAATTGATTGACGATTTTGATAAGCTGGGTTAAAACAAACTCTGACTTCGTCGTCGGAGGGTTAAACAAAAAGAATTCAATCATACTCGTGTTTTTAATTGGCGCCGTTACTTTCGCGTCTAATAATTCAGTTATGTTGGGTTGAACAGTGAAATTTCACGTGCACTGTCCGACTAATTCCAAAAGAGAGAAAAAAACAGGGTTTTATAATTTCTTGAAGATGGAAAGCCGGAAATTGAGTCGTCAATGTTCTCAGAACTCCGTCACGATTCTTCCAATTTTATTATGTAAACAAAGGTGAAGTTACAATAAGGTGTTAAAACGATCATTGAATCGACCCTGAATGGTCCGATACTCGAGATTAACCAGTAATCTTATCGCCTCAGAAATAGCTCCCATTGAAAACAAGGGAAGCAAGCACCGGGAGTCATCGATTCCGTCCCAAAAAGGAAAGTCCGTCGAGGCATTGTCATCGTTCCTTTCACCGAAAGAGTCATTAGAGAATTCAGTACATGTAACACTAAACGCGCAGCGAGTTGCTCGCTGCGTTGCCAGTCCATTGACACAGGATTTCACGATGACGACGGAACAGTGAGTCAACTTCCTAGGAAACTCGATTTTCCCGCGCCGACGACGTCTGCTAGCCGATTCGACAGAGAGAGAAACCTTTCCGCGCGGCGGTTACGCGAGCTGCTCGATAATCACTATAATTTCGTTACGTGGGAACATGTACTCAGGCATGTTGAAGGGTCAAACCTCCATCGAATTCCTTTTTTCCACGCGATTTCACAGATCAACTTTCGAAACGGTTCTTTCGAAATCGCTATCGGATAGCATTTATCGCCCGCATTTTAAATTTCGCGCCATGTCGCGTTCCTTCGGACTTTCAATGGAACTTTGACAAGTTGTCAGTTGGACAGACTTTCATTAATTCTTCAAATAACGTGCGACCAAAATGGATGTACAAGCTATACAAATATTAGGTTCTTGCATAGTTTTTTCTCTTCTTTTTAGCAAGTTATTCTAGTTACTTTTAAATTAGAAAAATGTAGAATTTCGTGCTTCTAAACTTTTATGTTTATTCTTTTTTCTCGTAGTTGGAACATAAAAGTTCACACAAACAGAAATTATTCTGATGATTATACTGCGGATTTTATGCATTTATGATAAAAATGAGCGAATGAAGAGCAGTAGAATCATTTGAAGAATATAAAAATATTGTCGCACTGTTTTCAACTCTGTAAAATGATTAAGAAAAGTAATGCATGTCCCTGTAGCTCGTGTACCTTGTAATTTATACAGGCAATTTTTATCTTGCATAAAAATTCGCAGTCTACCGATGATCGCACTATTGTTCACTCTCTACAATGAAGTCATTCGTTTATTGTTACTATGTAACGGATTGCAAATGAACGGGAATTATAAATATCTGTAGAAAGGTTGAGGAAGCAACGCTCGACGATCGTTGACTGACGGTCCAACGGTGTTTATAAATATTTATAACCGATTATCGAGTCAATCGTATTCTCGGAAGCGCGTATTTTCAAGTACGAACCTATTAAAACGAACGTTTCTCGTATCGTTTAATTACGGGACCCGTGATTGCGTAAGTGTATGAATACATATTCTATACACTTGCGCGATCGATTGAAAGTGAGAAAACAACGGGCGACAAATGACGCGCGTAGTTTCGTAAGAAAAAGCCTGTTATAAATGCAGCTCGGAACTTTTTTTGCGCTATGTTTGCCTACCACGATGATGGAAGAGATCGTCGCTATTATGCGAACACGTAAAATCAAATTTATGTGCGAAACAGTGTACGCCTGTCGATGACGCTGTGGCAACTATAAACTATTCTCTGATGTCTCCTTCGAAGAATAAGTTATCTGTACTTCCGAAAATCCACGTGCTCCGAATTGGCTGAAATTTTGCAAACAAGTTCCCTTTTTGACGAAAATGATGATTGCGAGAAGGGATTTTGGTGACTCGAAAAAAAATTTGTATCATCCGAGTGTCACTTCCTATGTTACCGACATTCGGGTTTGGGGGTTTCCGGAAATTCAGCCAGAAATTTCTCTTGTCAAAAATAAAGAATTATTCGATGTGACTTATGCTGTTTCTATTGTGTATCTTTGCACATTTATGCCGTTCGGTAATTTGCAAATCACAAGAAATATTTTCTGTAAACGGTGGGATTTTTAATCAATAAAGTAATTTTCTCCTTGATTAGGTTCTTATAAAATAATCTATGAAAAACACAGGCTATTAGTAATTTATGCCTGGAAATTTTTACCTGGAGCAAAATAGAAATTGATTCCCCTTCTTAATGGGTTCAATAGGTGGAAAATAATGCGACAATAAAAGCATAAAATCCGCAGTCCATTTATGACGATGTGTTAATTAGACGAAGAAAAGTAGAAAAACTAGAAGTCAATAAAAAATGAAATAGAATGAAGACAGGATGGCGGATTGAGCAGACGTATAGAGAAATAATTGAACCGCTAATTGAGTAACGATTCCATTTAGCCTCGTTACCGTCCCATCAATCGATGTCGCGCGATTCAATGGAAAAGTGATCGGCGTAGGAAACTATTAGATTAACAGAAACAGAATTAGAATGGATGAACACTATCGGATGTAGAACACCTTCGGAAGAAGATCGATGGAGGGATAATTAATTGAAAGGCGACTGTGCGTTCGTTGCTAGCTAATGAATGGCCGCGGAGATAGCTGAGCGGCGGGAGACAGGGAACAGGAAATAAATGTAGGCGACCTTCACCTTCTAGCGAGAGATCAGGGTTAGAAAGCCCATTGGCCGACGGCGACTGTGTTTGGTACACGGACCCGGGGAAAAGCCGTCTTTCTAATCGGAGATGAAGAATGCGAATTAGCATATGTTCTGAAGCGTCACACGCAAAATACCTAGGAAATTGCCGATCACCAATTTGTCTCAAACTTGCAGCGGCGCTTTTCCCACAGCATCAAGATCGCGAGAACCAAGATTTAAAGTACGAATTTTGGAAAAGGATATCGAGTTGTAACTTGCACGATCACAAAACTATTGGGAAATTGTTCTTAACACTAGGTTTACGAAGCACTAAAAGCAACTATTTTACATTACTTTATAATAATAACAAAAATGTGTCTATCCAAAATTTTAGCCATTTTTATATAATACATACCCAAAATAAATAAGTTTATTGAATAATTCCACTTGGATGCATCTTTACAAGCTCAATATTCATAAATTAAAAATATTAGAAGCCGTCATTTTGACGGGTCCCGTAAACCTAGTGTTAATTTCTATTCTGCAACTGTTCTTCGTTCGAGTACAAGATCAGATCCCTACATTTTAAAAATTTTAGCCTGAACTATGATAGCTAACACCTAATACGGCTAAACTTTACTTCGGGAAACCAGAAATTTTTAACGTTTTCTTATGTAATCCTGTAAGTTTTGACAAGAAAATGCTACAAATCCAAGTGTTAACGTTAAAAATTCACTGGTTCAAAAGTTATGCGTGCTTAATCTCCTAGGATTAAAACTTGGATTTTCAACATTTTCTCAGCAAAATCTACAGGATTACATAAAAAAAGTTAAAAATTTCTGGTGTCCTGAAGTACAGTTTAATCCCTAATACACTCTTAAAAATATCTGTGTGTATCGCTATTAGGCTTTGTTCACAGCTTTTTTGTGTGAGCTTCATTGGTTCATTAATACACGAGTCAGCAAGGTATTAACAGGATATAATTCTATGCATTTTACTTAGGTTGTACATTTACAAAGAACGCAATTGTATTAGCAATTGATTTATGGAACACAATAACACAAGCCTGTGAATAATCAATAGACTAAGGATTTTATACATTTATCACAAAAATGAGTAGCTGTAATTTGGAACGGTAGAGAGATTCAAAGCTTTGTAGAGTTTCGATACATCGCTTTCAACCCACTCGAACAGTTAAGAAAAGAACAACATTCCTGTAAGTGGCTACTGTTTCTTGCAACGTATGCAGACGACTTTTATATTCCATAAAGATCTGCAGTCTAATAATCAAGAATCTAACCGAAGTCTCGAGGATAAAACAAGTTATTTGTGACTCAATCGAATAATAAAGTTAGGAATTCGAGAATATTTTTATTGTTACATTCGCCACGAGAACAGAACGCGCTTAAGGATATCCCATCATCGTTCAGAAACGCGATATACTGCGAAAAGAAAATTCCTTCAAGGCCCGTCAGTGTCAGAGTTCCAAGGAACTTCTATCTTAAGAAGTATTGCTTACGATCTTTCCAGTCGAGTCGGCTATTTAAGAAACTTGTACAGGAGGGACCAAGTAAAGTGTTATAAAGCGTTTCCAATTAGTATCTGGTCTCCAGGTCTCTTTTTCCGTGAGGATCTTCCCCTTGTTTCACATTCGATGTTCCATTTCCCGTCCCTTCCAAAAGATCAAGAAGGTCCTCTCCAAATTTTTAAATGATAAAATTCCTCTTAAAAGTACCGATCAATCTAAGGGACTGAATTCGATTTAATCGCATAAATTACAAAAATGACTGAATTCTCTCATAGTAGGTGTACAAATGAATCAATGTGTTAATCACTGAATAATGAGGAATTGAGTGAATGTGCTATAAAATACATTAAAATCGAAGGATGTTACGTTTACCTTATAAAAGCTCACACTAAAATTATATTGGAATTATTTTATTCGATGTCAATTAAATGAAGTCTCAAATGAAAAAAGCGGATAGTCGAGGTCAAGCGTGGAGTTTTGACGAAATGAACAGGGCAGTGGGTTAACGTAAAAGGAAATTGAAGTCGGGACATGGAAAAGTTTCGAAGAAAACAGCACGTAACACTTTCCTTGAGCGAGCCTGTACAACTCATTAGAGCTCCTATAGAGGATGCAAGAGAGGAGATCTCGCGAGATCTCGAGGAACCCTATTAGAGGCTCGAGTTTTCCGTGGAAAGAGTTCACCGGGTCGTCCGGATGGATTTCACCCGATGCCCGGGAACGAAATAGGGAAAAGAAGAATGAGGAACGGCCGACAAGGCCGTGCGCCGGAGAAATTACGCGCTGTGTTAGGCTCGCCTGAACGAACGACGGACTCATCGTCCGATCCATTACCGATCCAAAGAAAGTGCGCCATCGGCTCCCGCGTTTTCCCGTCGCGTCACACTCGTTAACCCTTTCAGGGAATTTATTTTCCTCGCGAGGAGGTTTCTCCTCGAACCGATCGCGGCGATCGAACACATTCCTCGCATGATCGAGCCTGGAAACACCCGAGGAACATGACTTCTCGACAGGATTTACGGACGACATTGCCGAAGAAAAGCAGTTCGTCGACTGTCTCTTAACAGGTTCGGGATGCCAGAAAAGTTTACGAAATCAGATTCACAGTATTTGTTTTGATTAGACTGTGGAATTTTGCGAGAAAAGGTTTCTGCATCCCAGACTTGGGCACTTCCGAGATGACGTTGTTTGAAATTTCATTTCAGATAACATTTTATTGTACAATTACTGCCATGCCTGTTATCACTTTTAAAATAACGTTACTTAAAATAATATCACAAGTAACATGTTATTTTATTTTATAATTTTTGAGATAATTATGAAATTATTCTTCGAAATTATATTTAGTGACCTGATTATCTGGTTTGGGTCTAATTCAGAGCTGCTGAATAGCCGTAGCTAGGCACGTACCTGGCCACGTACCTGTGACAATGCGTGTGACAAATGCGTGCAGCCTTGCCCGCAGGGGCATGGCTTCGTGCTCGCCGTCCTGCGTATGCCCAGGGCAAGAAAGTCGCTGCCCGTACGGGCAGACGCTGAACAGCTCTGATCTAATTCATACTGGCATCCTTTGGTGAATATTATGTTAAAGATTATAGTCGAGTTCATCGAAGTTTCTATTCTTCTGAACTGTTAAATACACGTTTGATATCGAGTGTGCAACAGGTTAGAATAACTGCTTCGCTGATACTTGAATGATGCAATAAATGTTTTCAGTATTGTAAATTCCATCCATTTCCTCATTCGTCTTTATTTCATTAATTTCCTTTCTATATCCCAACCATTGTCGATATAATAAAGCAAAATCTGATCTGATCTTTGATCTAGAAGATATAAGTTGCCGTAAACTTTCAGTGTCTGCTTATTAGACTCTATTGAGCTTATTATACTGAATTTTGGACAATCGATGACGTACTAAATATTGTAGTGGTGGGGAAGTAATATCAATTTTCGACCGTCTTACGATAAGATTATTTCTTATTAATCGTTAAGACGTTCAGTGTGGAATGATGAAGTTCTTTACAGCCAAGTAACTCTTGACACTTTACAACATATTGTTATTTATCAGTGCAATTTTATGCTTCTTCGTTATTTTTAAAAGTATGTAAGTGTACATCAATTACGTTAATACACAGCGCAGTGACTGACCAAAATATTAGAGGCACAATACGAAAAATATATTTATTACAGTTCAGTATGAATGTCATTATATAATGTAATGTCGTCGACTTGTACAAGTGCACCCACTGTACTTAGATTATGGATCTTCATGCTATTAATTATCTATTACTCGGAAGATGTATTTCTACAGAAGATCAAGTTCTAGTTAGCTCCGCTTTCTCAAAACTTGTCTATCAAAATAGAAAATTGCATAAACATTCGCAGTCTGGAATTTTTCTGGGAATCTTTTCGCGGCTGACCTGTAGTGATCGAAGCGGGATGGACAGCTGTTGCGATACATCGAAAATGTTTTTTGTGAGAAGAGTAGAGAATAACGTGGATATTATGATTTACAGACAATCCCAGCGCAGATTCGCCATCGATGGCGCACACGGCGCTGCGCGAGATCGTGGAGCGCGCGGTGGAGGAGGCCCGGAAGCTGCCGGGTCTTGGCAGTTCCGGCGAGACCGGAAGTGCTCGGGAGGGCCGGAACATCGTAGACCACAGCTACGAGGATCTTCTCGCGACTGCGATACTGAACAAGGTTAGCGAAAAAAATGCGTGTGTTATCGGTCGCGTGCCTCGAGGACAGCCAGTGTCCGTTCGTGGAATTCGAGATGTCCCGTGGCGATCGCGCGAGACTCGGAGAATAAATCGATGACTGGATTTTCTAGGTCATCGAGAAGTACCAAAAGGAACAGGTGGACGGTAATAGCAACGTTCTCCACGGGAAACCGGTGACGGCGGCGGCCAAGTGTGCGATAAGTAAGCGACGATAATCGAACGACCGTTCGCGAGTTAGAAACCGACCCGCGGAGGGTGAAAGCGAGAATGCCGACGACGAGGACGTTCGTTTTTATTTTTCTCCGGTTTGTTTTTCGCAGACGAGATCGAGGCGGGTCTCGACGAAGGTGTCGAGGAAGGCTGCAGCAGCCTGGAGCCTCTGTCCCAGGACGAGTGCAGCAGCGACTGCAGCGCGTCCCGCTCCAGACACCTGAGAAATCAACCGGAATCATTATCCCTCACGGTGGGTCATTCTCGCGATTGTTTATGACCGGCCCGGCCCGGCGATCCGTTCGCCAACGTTTCGGAGAATGTATTCGGAGATCGGAGATCTCGTTTCGGTCTCCCCGATCGTTCAAATAACAAGCCGCAGCTTGATATGTGGAGTCGTTTCGAGATCGAAATAATTTGCTAAACAGACGACGCGACTGTCAGTTCTATTTTCTTGTATTACTGACGATTTATGCGATTGTAGTTCTTTGTTATACAAAGAGAGAGAAAGAGAGAGAGAGAGAGAGGAAGTAGCGCAAAGTACTAAGAGCTCGGATGAAAGACAAGAAACGAGATACGCGAATAAAACAGGTTACCGTGTAAAAAAATATAGACAAATATAAAACAGCGTAGAAGAGTTCAGCGAAAATTGCAACAAGGAAAACAAAAGAATTAGTACGTAATAATCGTATAAAATGCGCAGTGGAAGTCGAGAGGCATTACGAAAGGCTATGTTTACACTAAACCTAATAACGAGAAGCACTACTTAGTGCACCATAAAACAGACAAACATATTATGTTTGTATACAGGGTGCTTCGCTTATCTGAAAACGGAATTTTTGTTTACAAAAATTGTTCGGTATGAAGGGAACAATCATATGGTGTAATTTTTTCAGGACTCGATTGATGGGGGGAGGGTTTCAAAGTCAGATTAATTTTCTTAAATGGAACCATATATTTTTTTGTCATAACACGATAGCATTTTCCGAGACGAATTCAACGACATATAACATTATGTTATTTACTGTTACAAAACATTAGAAATTATATTATAAATTTGTAACTTCTTAAGTAGGCAATGGTAGCACAATCTGATTGCCAGCTATTAGCTGCACACTGTAAACAGAGATCGACCTTCTTGTTATTTGTTTTAGAGAGTTGTCTTATTTGTCTCGAGTCTCATTTATTTTAGTTGAGAAAGTGCAAATCTAAAGACTGTAATAATTTCGTTGAGTTCTGTTTGGTGCTTTCGAAGTTATAAGATAAGGATATGAATTATACATTTTATGTTTATTTATTTCGGTAACTTAAAAAGCTTAAAGAGACATGAGAAGATCGATCTTTGTTTACCGGGTCTAGCTAATAACCGGCAACCGGATACTACTATTGCCTACTTAAGAAGTAAGAAATTTATAATATAATTTCTAATGTCTTGTACCAGTAAATAACATAACGTGATGTGTAATGTTATGACAAAAAAAAATATATGGTACCATTTAAAAAAATTAATTTGACTTTGAAATACCCCCCATTTGAGTCCTGAAAAAAATTACACCATATTATTGTTCCCTTCATACCAAACAATTATTATAAACAAACTTTTTTCGTAACTTCAGTGCGTGACGAGATATTTCCATTTTCAGATAAACGAAACACCCTGAATGTATATAGTCTACGCTGGTAGGTCCTTTTCGTTGATATTTTGACTATTTTATTAAATTCCTTAACGCTAAACCTACCGCCATCGTTCGCAATGACCGATTTCAGATTTTTTACTTCGCAATTATTGAAATTATAAAGATGCTTTATAAAGTTTAAATAAATTCAATTCGGTGATATTACGACCGGTACGCTTTTACAAATTAGGCTTCTTCCGGTGAGATTGACTTTTTCGTCAAAACAAACAAAGCCACTGTAAAGTGTCCTTTCAAGGACGAATACTCCTGCGACGGTAATTATCTTTTCAAGCGTGGTTGAGCATTCAGCACAGAAATAACGTAATTGTCACCAATAAGTTACGGCTCATGTTCGCGAATAGGTTTGTAGGTTTGCAGACGATTGTCCAAAGAAACGAATCACCTGTGCTCGGTATCGATGAACAGCGGAATTGGAACGGCTACCGGAACGATTTCAAAACCTGCCGCCGCGCCCTCCGAGAAAAATAACAGAAAACAACCGGCGTCGATTCCCGTTTTCGAGGATTTATGAACGAAAGTCGTTCGTTTTTTTGTTTTCGTTCCAGATAGAGGAGCGGATCGAAGAGGTAACGACAGTGTACACGTCCGACGAGGATCCCAGAGATAACGATGTCCTTGCTATTAGAAACACTCATCGAGTGCCATTTCCGGAACTCGGGATGGACATTATCGATCGTAAGCGTTTAACTTGCTCACCAGGCGAATTTACGATTAATTAGCCGCGGTTTTTTTTTCTCTCTTGAAGAACTATTCATCTAATTAGACAGCGCTTCCTCGAGCGGACTTTTATATTAAATATTAACAATTACGTTATTGATGCGGCGTCTTATAATTATTGAAGCCGGTTTACTGTAATTAGTACGTTTCGTACGGGAGATCATCGAATACGTAAGAGTTCCGCGATTGACAGGGCTCGATCCAGTTAATGTCGTGATTAGAATGCTAATGCCATTAATCACGCAATTCGACTTTGAGGGAGGAAACGGGAACGTCGTAGCATCGCTAATTGGATAATGAATAGGGTGACTATATGTCGACCCTCCAATGCGATTATTACGTTGGTAATAATCGATTGATATAAAACGCCGTCTGTTCTATCTTTTTATTCAACATTAACTACAGTCATTAATAGATTGCGGATATTATGCACTTATGATAACAATGAATAGATCAAACACAAAATCGTGAAACTATTAAAGAGTTTAAAAATACTGTTACATTATTTTCAATTCGTTAAAATTATTCAGAAAAGAAAGTAACGTCTATGTAGTCCCTGCGTCTTAGAATTAATTCTGACGGTTTTTATTTTGCACAGAAATCGGCAATCTAGTCATTCGGTTACGGAAATTATCGTCTACGTCCCATTATCGGTATAGTGAAAAGTTCAAGGAACCTCGATTTATAATTTTTGGGATAGAAAGATCTATATTTGCGCAAGCGTCTGCACTCCGATTGATGGACTATTAGGATCTCGTGTCGGAGTAAACGAATAAATCAAACGAACGAATGTTTCAGCTTCCCAGGACTCGGAGGACAGCCAAGACGAGGTAGACACGCCCACGACACACATGGGATTGGTCTCCCCCATAGAATCATGGGAGGAGAATTGGCTGTTCCAGAAGAAAAGGGTCCAGACCCAGGCAGACCCGGTGGCCATGTTGGTACCGAATCCTAGCGCCGATTACAAGGCTCTGATCGGTGACAAGGACGCAGAGGACACTTCCGACTTGTCCGAGTGTTCCTCGGCGCAGTCCGACGAAGAAATCGAGAAAGAATTGATGGAGGCCATAAACAACGTGGTGCCACGGACTCCCACGGACCTGGTATTCGAGAACGGTTTGGACAACCACTCGGAAGTCTCGAAAGACGTTCCCAAGATCCAAGAACCGGAAAAGACTGATCCTGAAGCGCTCCTTCGCACGAACGTCACGGGAAACAAAGATAAAACCGAGCACGAAGTCAAAGCATCGGCTAACGATGCACAATCAACCTTGATAAACGCGAACGAAGCCAAAGAAGCCGGGAAGGAAGTTGAAACTTCAGAGAAAGTCGAAAAAAAACCAGTTCCAGAGTGCACGGGCGCTGTCGATGATGATCCGAAGATCGAGATGGAATGTCGATCGACTGTCGAGAAAAAAGTGGAGAGTGGTGTTCAGAATTTCAACGGTTCGACGAATGGAGGTTCGTCGACGGAGCCGAGGGAACTCGACCGGAATGATCCATCCAGTTGCAAAGGTCTGGAGGAAGGCTTCAAGGCGGAGGAAAATGTTTCAGATGTGCCAAAGACGCCCTCGCGCACGCCGACGAGGACTTCCGAGACGGAAGTCGGCGCAGGTAGCGGCGGCAACGTGGAAACGTTCATCTTGATAGAGGAGAACGCTCTGAACTCGTCGGAGTGTGCCAAGAAGTCGATACATGTTGATGAGAATACTTTGGAGGCGTTCGAGGAGGAAAAGTCCGATGAACAGAGGAACGACTTTCAAGGTAATTTCCTTCGACACCCGTATACAGGGTGTTTCATAAATGCATGCCAACACTTCTAGGAGTAAATCTACTAATTATAACAAGCAAAAAGTGTCACATGTCCGATATTTCTTGGTTCTCGAGGATCCAAGGTTGTGGAAGGTCAAAGAAACTGTTCATTCATCGAACATTTTTTCGTTGATATTTCTTTCAGAAACTCGGAGCGTTTCTTACATAATGGTACTATTCCTACGTTGCATAAAACTACTTCTCGTAAAACAAGAACCCTTTCAAGAGTTCCAAGATAATTTAAAGAAGATTGAAACAATACAAATTCAGTTCATAGTTCTCACAGGCCCAATCCGTGCACTCGTGAGACTGAAGAGTCGGATTGTGACGTTTATGTCTTTATGACAAAAATGAGTAAATGAAAATAGTAAAAACATTGAAAGAAATTAAGCAAGTAGATACAACATTTCCAACTTACTAAAATTGCTAAACACAGGGATACGTTTCGGTTCCTCGCAATCGATGCAGACTATTTTCAGTTTGCATAAAGATATGTAGTCTAGTCTTCTTAAAAATGGACGAAGAATTTTATCAAATGTATACGTATGACTCGCGTTCCGTAAACGTGTTACAACAGCTGTGAAATTGTCTGCTGGTGGCGAAGTGAACGTAATTTTTAATTGGTCGTTGCAGCCGAGGATATTCAACAAGAGAGCGAGTACACCGAGCATTACGACACGGCGACACAGAGACACTTGGACAGTTTAACGAAAACTGAGATTCCTGTCGTGGAAAATGGGTCGACCGATGCTGAACCGGATCATCGATTGCCAGACGACGAGGACAGGTGAAGGAAACATAACATTTTCAAGTAGATAGAGAAAGAGAGAAAAGATTAGTAATACACTATGTGAATACAAAATACCGAGTAAACATTTGTAATTTATTATGGATATTCCAAGGATTCAACGTTCGCGTGCCCGAATGAAATAATTTATGTAATAATATCCCATAGTTTGAGAGCTTTATATTGATACGATATACAGTACAAAATGCGAAAAGTCCGTGAGGCTCGAGCTGTGCTTCGCGGTTGTTTTTTTCAATCGAAATGTCTCGACGCAACGTTTGTTTCGCAACGTGAACGGTGACGGTCTGCCGAATCCCCTAAGAGCCTTTCTTTTTGTTGATGATATTTTAATCGTACTTCAACATTCCTCTGTGCAGCAGGTGCCGAGAAGCTGTGGCTCTCGCCAAGGCTAGCTCGGCTTCAAGATTTGCCCTACGGAACGAGAAGGAGCAGACGCAGCTGGCAACTCCTCCCAGACCAGGTGACTGAGAAATCTATTTTCTTTGTTTTTTTTTTTTATAACCAATAGCATCAACGTTTGGCTATAACGACGTTTAGATTGGTTTACGTACACCCCCGTCCACGAATTACCGGGCTACTTCATTTTGATGAACAACTAAATCCAATCAAACCTGTTTTTGTGCGGTCCTTTTCTATGCGATTCTTTTTTTGTGCGATTTTTTTTTTATGCGGTATATGAATGCCAACAGTGTTGGCATTATAACACCCTTGTAATGTTCTCATCACAAGAAGATGCGCGTTTTGGAAAATTTTTCTATGTTTAAAATGAGAAATTAAATTTTTTGAAAATGTTTCCATCTCTAATTTAATTATTTATTTTGTTTGGGAAGCACATTCTCGCTATTTCGTAAATCTTTGACGTATTTTTTAAGTGAGACTTTTTTTATGCGGTCCCTCTCCACCGCATAAAAAAAATTTCTTTTATATGTTGTAAAAAACTATTTGTTATAGTTATTTACGAAGTTTCTGAATATTTTTGTGCGCGGTTTATTTTATGCGGTCCCTATCTACCGCACAAAAACAGGTTTGACTGTAGTGAAGTCGCGTCATAGTAATTGGTTGGGTGTCAAGGAAAAGAGCGTATGTTGCATTTTATGAAAATAGGAAATCGTAAAAGTAATTCGTTGTTCAATGCAGCAATGAGAGAGTTAGGTAATGTGGTAAATGAAATTTTCACTTTTTGAAGTGGAAGAAGGACGTGTGTTACACAAGCCGATTCCATCAGAGCTGCGATGGATTCTTTTTAAGTCTTCTTGTACATTTTTCTTTGTTGTAACTGCGTGGAGTTTCGTAGAATAAATACTGTGGTGTCGTGTAAACAAACCCGTGAGCCACTTTTCTGATTGCTGGCGCAGTGTAAACATGTTTTCGTGTTTTCTGCACAGGCACGATAGCCGAGCGGGAGCACAAAAAGTGGGAGAATGCTCCGCCCATCGAGAACAACCCCTACAGCCAAGAGAATATACAGAAGAGGCTGTGGGAGAGACAGTACACGAGAAGGTCGTCCGATATTCCCGGGTAAAAGTCAATTTTGATAGAGGAAGGGGTGGTAATGTAGCCCTCAGTTTTATATTTCCTCCTAGAATCTGACTAAATATTTAAATTCATTTGAATTTTTGCTTAAAATGTAGATAAACTAATAAAGTTACATCTGATAAAAGTCGCAAGTAAAAGAAAAATAATTTCATTGAATTTAATATGTATTATGAAAATAAGTCATTTTTGTGCCTCTTACAAAAGCGAGGGTAATATGGCCCTCTAACAGAAATCGTACAAAATGCTTTTGATAACTTTGGTAACTTCTGGTAATTTTGACATTGCCAGGAAATAAAATTAATTCTTTTCTTTATATCGATTGTACATACCTTTTATCGAGTACATTCCAGCACGCAACTGTTTAACTCACTTAATTCGTAAGAAATGGTTCTTTTATGAGAGAGCGAAAAACTTTTGTTCTTCAGGTTATATTACCAATGCTTCTTATGAACAGAAACAATACATATAAAACCAGTAGACGCAACAAATTATAACGTTCTCCGCTAAATGTCTTTGTTGTAATATCAAAAATGACAAGGGGCCACATTACCAACAGGAGGCCCCACGACCACCCCTGCCTCTAACCAAATTAAAAAGCCAAAGAAATCACTTATTAATTGATTACCTTACACAGAATCCATGCCGAATTGCCGAAGAGCAACGGAACGGATTTGGAAGTGGTTCTGGCGCCCCAAGAACCGGACATCAAAAGGTAATTTCAAAATGATAATTCAGAGGCGGGAGATAGGATGCAGAACTTATGAGACCTGGATAAAAAAACATTGTGGAATCTTAAAATTAGTTCAGAACAGCGGAACACATGACGTTACGTTCCGAGAATTGTTCCACTAACACAAAAATAGTGAGGGAACTAGTTGCTCGATGTCCCTTATACCCGCAGGTTGCGTCTGCGTCGCGACTAACCCGATAATGGCAGAGAGAGGATAACTATACTCCCCTTAATTTCCTCTGCCTGCTGACCAATCAGTGTCGACAAGTGATACCCATTTAGGTATCTGTTTCCTCTCCTCCTTTTCCCCTTCCACCACCATGAGCACTCTCTAACGTCCTCTAACTCTAACGTTCTCTAACTCTCTCTAACCTCCCACTCAATCCCCGTCGCGAACGCGCAACGTGCCACATATTGCTCTGGTCCTCAGAGAGGGGGTATTGTATTCCCCTCGATTTTCCCGGCCTGGCGACACTGTGACCGATACCCCAGGCGTAGACTACGCTATAGACTCGTGACGCCACCTGTTTTTGGCTATAGCTTTCCCCCACTATTTTTCCCTCGATTTGGTGACGCTGATTCAAAGCTAAAATATAATTTCGTGAAATCGGTGCATCCAAAATACGAATGTTTGTGTGTCCAGGTTCGGCAGGGACTATTACATCAACGACTCGCGATTGTCGATCAACGAGAAAGGGCGAAGATCGGCCTCGTCCACCTTGAGCAGACCCAGCAGCTCGCTGTCCCAGGGATCGAGCTCTACGGGTCCCGACCAGGAACAACAGGTAGGTTTCCAGCTCGAAAAGTTTGAGGAGGCTTCGCTGCGCGGCAGCCTTTCTAGATGGACCTATCGCGATCCATACTCCAGTCCACACTTCGCGGTCAACCCTCTTCTGCACATGGAGCTCGACGGTAGCAAATCGGCTAGCACTGATCGTGCGAGCAAACAGACCGTAGAAAGCGATACCACCACCGTAGACTCGATTCTTTGGGCCACTGATTGCGAAGAGCCGGCAGAAAGAAGACAGATAGAACTAGACGACACGAGCTCCACCGTTTCCGAGCGGTTCGATGACTCGAGCATGATCATGACAAACTGGAGCCTCGATACAGCGGAGAGGGTGGCTTACAATCCCCTTTATGGGCTCGACCAGCCATTAGCTTCTTCGACTGCGAACAAACTGAAACTGGATCGCGACTCAAAGGACTCGGGAATGTACTCTATCGATCCGTTGGATTTAGGAGACAGTAAGAAGCAGGAGAATGGGTGTAAGCCATCGGGGAGTGGCGACTGGTCCAGTGATCAGATTCTGTCTTCCAATGGGAGGAGATATTTGGGCTTCAATGGGCACAAATACCACACGTTCGGAGGAATAAAGAATTCTCAAAAGTTCATCGACGAGTCCGACGAAGGCAATCTTGAAAATGAAGAGAACGATTACTCGAACGCCGAGGTTGCTGATTTCGCAAAATTGAAGTTCCAGACGTTTGGAGGGATCAAGAAGAGCAAGGGGGTGCCGACCTGCAGAAAGATCACGTTAAAATCATCCTCGAGGACTCAAAAGGGACTCAAGAACGCTAAGAGTTCCCAAAGCGGTTCCGATTTGCAGAACGATGGAAACAGCAATCTCAGATTTATTGGACATTCTCATTGGTTAAGAGAGCATTATCCCGAAGATAATTATTCAACGTCGAAGTTATCGCAATCCTCGAACCGGCCTAAACCGAAGTCGAAAAGAAAGCAGTGTAGTAAATCTAACAGAGAACAAGCCAGAACGATTGGTTTCAAATCCGAGCATTGGTCCTCCTCCGATGATTGGCAGGACGATGATTGGAACGTCCCGGATAGAACGGTGATGGCCAAATTCCTGAAGGACGTTTCCAACAAGGAAAAATCGCGAAATTCCGAGAATCCTGCATACTTCTTCAATACCTCCAGAAGAAAGTTGTTTGAAGATTCCAGAAGGGTCAGGTCTCTAAATAAACATCGTTCGTCCGACGATAATGAAAGTCTAAAGCTAGAACCTCCGATTGTGCCGCAAGTCGTCGAAAGAAGTTTCGAGAGTTTGCGGGACCTTCGACTCGCTGGGAAATCGAAGAAACTGAAGAGCCGCGAGTCGAAGAAAAAAGGAGTGACGAGTTTGAGCAACGTCACTATTTGGTGAACATGGAAGTCGCTCGAATTAATCTCTGTCCCCGAAAAAATGATCTGTCTCCACTCGAATTTGTACAGTTTTCACGAGATACCTTTCCCTTAACAATACCCCAGTGCCATATTGCCAACGATGTTCCTTGTCCCGAAACGATTGGACAGAATTTATATTTTTCTACGAAGCGTGTAAACGTAACAAGTGAAAGTGTTGTTTAAGCATAAGAATGTCAGAGGATGTATATTTTATTTTTAAATATATTGTATCACGACAATGTTTCGACCTTACTTGAAAGTGCATGGTATTCTTCTGGTGCAGGCTCTCGTACCTATCGATCGGTTCTTAACAAAAACGATCTCCGATTAAACGAACGTTAACCATTTCCCTCTCTCGCTGAGATCTGTAAATAAAAATTCTGTGGCTGTTTCTTGTAGATGCGCGCACGAGTAATGTCGACCTTCGTGCGAGCGAAACGAATCGATTCCTCACTCGATTGTATATAGTAGACCGTAGATCGTAGACAAAAACCGATAAATAACGAGGTCGGAACGTGGCCGAGCGTTCTGCGCGCTACGCGATCGATCCTGCGCTCGGTAAGTACCGTTTCCATGCGTTTATAAATCGATGCACCGGTGACTAACAACCAGCTCGAATACTAATACGGTAGTGCATGCAACGGTTGGAAGGAATCGTCGGTTGGAAGTGGTTTAGGCTCATCAATGTAAAAAAGTTGGCGCCAAGAAGAAACAAGGTGTCTGAATACTACTAACAGGTTTCTGTAGCTTTTGACTGGGAGGTTTGAACGTTGTGGGCACTGCGAAATTTTTCTTCCTTCGCCAAAAAGCTACTCTTTTACTTTCTGCAAAACTGCTATTTTTCTTCTCTCTGTGAAATACATACTGTGCGTGGCTCGCAAGGAAGTCTCGTGGAAGGAACGCGGGGCCGATTTGTCAGAGTGGAAGGGGCACGCATAGTTTCACACGCATTAGGGCTCTAGTAGGGACTCTAGTGAGGACGGGCGGAGTGAGCGAGGACCCGCCCCCATTTTCCTGTACTATCCCACGAGACTTGTTGGGAGACACGGACAGTACTTCTCTGCCGAAAAGCTATTTTTCTTCTTCACAAAAGAGCAATTTTCTTTCTCACGGAGGAGCTATCGATTTTCCCACGTTATCGCAACATCTGTGTCACTCAATATTCTCCTAGTTACTGCCTACTAGAGGTGTACAAAAACCCGAAAATGCTGGGTGCCCGATGGTCAGGGCGAGTTGATCGAGAACCCATCCCGACCCGACATTTTCGGGTTCTCGCACATCTCTACTATCGACCCTAAGTGCAACCCAATCCAGATCCAAAGGCTAGCAATCCTGAGAAGTCCATCGTGTGATCGCGCTTAAAATTGTTCGGGGTTTCTCTGTTGGGTGCAAAACTGACCCCACTAACAACCGCAAACTCCCATCGGAGACAGTGAAGCTGATCATTGCTGATGTGCGCGATCTTTAATTCTATTTGAACCGCTTTCTGTTCCAGGAGGACCCGCAGTACAAGGAGACCGAGTACCTAATGAACAAGAGCAACGACGTGAAGTCAAAAGTGGCGAAGTGGCAGAGGAACAACAGTCTGGAGAACAAATACCAATCCTCGGTGCGAAACGGCGAGGACACGAACGAGATAGAAAGGAGCAAAGGAGACGGTCAGAAGACCTGGGAGGACCAGAAGATAGAGGAGATCTTGGAAAACGAGAGGAAGAACAGCAAGAACGAGATCAACGCGAAGCTGAACAACCAGGAAAATTACAACGGGATCGAGACCAAGAAGTCGAACTCGGAGGACAATCAGAAGAAGATCAAGAGGATCGATCTGAAGGCGTACGGGTTTGAGAACGAGTTCTGCGTGAACAAGGCCACGAAGACGTCGTCCAGCCCGAGAGTGGTCAACAAATTGGACTTGAAGAGTTTCGGTTATGATGGTGGGATTCGACGAACACAATCCAACATTCATCTCAACAGCATCTCGCACGACGATTTCAAGCCCAGAATCGGTAATAAATCGAACCTGTCCCGTCGCAATGGTTACGGAAACGATCGGGACGTGATACGGGCTCTAGCTTCCGGAGACAATAACCTGACCCAGAGTTCGGAAGCTTTGAACGAACTTAGGGACGAGACGTACAATGGCTTCGGATTGAAACCCGCCAAGTCGGTGCCGAATATCGCCAGATGTTTCTCGAACAATAGCAGCAATCAGGAGGACGAGGAAGTCGAGAGTTATAATCAAAACTCGTACACGGAGTTGGAGACGATCAAGAACGGGTCTGTCAGGAGTCTAGACAGCAGTAACAGCTTGGAGAAGAACGATGCGAAGAGCAACGTATCTTCCGTTGACGAATCGGAGATCGATACGGATAACTGTTCCGAGAAGGAGCAGAACCAGCCAATGACTAATGGAAACAAGAAAATTTCGAGCAACGAAAACGCTGGTAATAAAGTGTTGCCGCTGCCGTCGGTCAGGAGACTGGCACAGGCGTTCAACAAACAGGCGGAACCTGCTCCCACACTCGTTCCGAAGGTGAGAGATCTTTAAAAATGTTTGATATCTGAAATGTAAATTAATTTCATGGTTAAATACCTGATCATATGTATACCCAAATTATAATCTCGTTAAAAAGGCAATCGTACAACAATAACACATACTGTCCCCACCACATCTACCTGTCCCATAACCCCGCCCCTTTTCCTCTGCCACGCTCCTTACGTAAAATATCGGGAGTTAATTCTTGCAATAAGTCCTAAGCCCTCCAGAGTTAAAAATCTCCTATGGGAACCAATTCGAAAATCGATTAGAAGGTTCCTCAGTGCATCGGAACATGTTGAAAAAAGAAATAGTTAAAGTTAATGTAGATACAGCTGGGTCGTTCAAAAGTTTTTTAATAGACTTCTGATATCCAAAATGTTAAAATTGCTCGCTCAGCTGAACAAAATAAGGTAGTCTTACCTGTCCCACAGAACCGCCCCTTTACCTCTGCCACGCCCCTTCTGTAAACTAAGCGGAGTTAAAACAAGAAATTTTGAAACAAGTCCATGTTTTCGCTATTCTCTTTTCAGGTAAATAAACCAACCACCGTGAACAAGGATAGATCGTCGACGCCAGAGATCCAAATAGTCGAAACTCCGAGGCAGATGCACAGTCTGACGGCCAGATCTCTTTCGAAACAATTTCGGGAGGGTCTTCGGCAGATTCCAAACAAAGTGACCTCCCCGCCGGCTAGTCACGTGACGATGGAACAGACCTACATACCGGAAAATCAAACGGAAGTGGTCCCGGCGAAATGCGAGAGCACGAGCACCGACACGAAGGTCATTTTGCCGGGGAAATTGAAGTCGAACATCATATTCTGGGAGCAAATGCAGAGGAAGAGTTGAATCGCTCGCGATGTTTATCCTACAGAGCGTGTTGTGGATGAGTCAGGAATTGTAATTAATTTGTAAGCGTCCTGCCGAAGGATCCGAGGGATAAACCGAGGGGAATCGATTAAATTCAGGCGACGTGGAGCAAATCCAGACGAGGAACTGGATGATTCACATATTTTCTTTGCTGTCTGAAAAACGACCCGCGAAGCTCGATCGGTCGGCTGGATCAAAAGTGTGTAACACGGATTGGCATACTTGCCACGAATGCAAGCGTGCGCAACACCGTTCGAAACAGAATCAATTAACCGTATGAAACAATGCCGGCACGATCGATAGGACCGTTATCCACTGTAACATCAAAGGTAAAAGCATTTCGCGTTTTTAACGCGGTAACGTCCGTGCCAAATAATACCCGCTTGAAATTAGCCAAAGAAAATATGACAAGACGTCTGCATTGCAGAGCTCAAATTTGCAGTCGAAATTCTGCCCATTTTATTCTCTTTTTCTTTTTGATCGACTTGTATATGAAAATTATTGATGTACATAAAAAGATATAAATAATACATGTTTCACCGTCCGAGTGAGTCTATATAAATTTCTATTGGCAAAAATTTGTATAAATCACTTTCGAGAACAGTGTGTAAGGAAACTGTCGTATTCCTGTATATTATTTATTATTTATTAATAACGAAATTTATGTGTATATAACGAGTTATCCCTTTGGTGAACAGAGACACTCCTTTTATCGAATACCAAAATTTTTAACTATTTTTGTGTTGCCTGTACACTAAACCTGTACTATATCGATATTATATAAATATATTGTTTATTATTTAAAAAAAAACAGAGTCTCGTTGTCTTACATCATACTTAGAATATGTACTTCCACAGGATTCAGGTCCAAGGAGTTCGAACGATTCGTAAAAACGTCGAGTTTTATTCGAGCATTTCGGAATACATCACTAGATCATATTGCATCTGAGTATTATTTAATCATAAAAATATATATTCTCCTAGATTTTACAATGTGAGTATAATACTACTTGTAGCTTTATAAAAAGATCACTTTCCGTGCATCGATATAGACCACTGTCGTCTGAGCTGTCTTACAGTTTCTAACTATGTCCCCAGACATTTCGATAGAAATAGGACCATAAAACGCTTAATAATATATGCACCTGGTTTTGTGGAACGGTATATGCTCCAACTCGATGGCGTGTTCTCGCCTATAGTCCCACAAGAAGTGATCTATCAATACCGCATTAACGTCGGACTTTCTCATGTTTAGATTAGGGTAGCGCTCGATCAGGGCTCTAACTTCGTCCTTTACCCTCTCGATAGCCTCTATCGAGCAACCACGAATCTCTATTTCATCGTCTCCTCCATTTTCTAATTCTACGTCTGAAAAAAAAAATATATATACACAACCTAACGGGCAAATTACTAGGTAGTTTGTATTACTTATTAATAGACTGCAGATGTTTATGCAAAATAAAAATTGTCTATGTTTATTACAATGAACAGGAGCTAGATATACATTTATAGCATAAATTAATCATTTTAATAAGTATAATAATCCAAAATAATGCAACAGTACTTTTAGATTCTTAGATTATTTTCACTTGTTTGAATTTGATCCACTCAGTTTTGTCATAAATGTATAAAATCCGCAGTCCACTTATTAATTATTACTACTTATATATTATTCTATGTCTTCTAATTGGTGTTTCTTATCACTAGAACTAATTATCATGAGAAAATATTGTCGGTATACAGGGGCATGCTAGGTTTATGTTGGGATCGTATCAGAGTAGGATTAAGTATAACTGTAACAATGATAGAACCCAGATTAAGGCTGGTAAAGACTGCATGGAGATTAGGACTGCTTTATTTAGTCTCTAATTGGACGAGGATTAAGTGTGAGTACAGAGGATTAAGTCACAATTGAATTCAAGAATAGGCCTGAAAGCGAATTAACTCACACTTCTGGAGGAACTTAAACGACTATAATCGTTATCTTAACAAACACGGTAAACGGCTCCGCTGAACAACTTACCACGCTGTAACCTGCTCATAAGCGGATTGCTATAACGCATCACACCAAAGTGCACAAGAACCTGAGGAACTCGATAATCAGCAAACATCGTGATATAGTCTATATCATGGAATTCACCCATCCTTGTTCCCTTGAAGCAAGCCCAAATATCGCTCACCAATATTTGAGCCCTTTTGTAAAAGCTGACTAAAAAGAATCAGTTTATCATTTAGTTTTTGTACTGAAAACGGATTTGTCAGTTCAACACAGGTCACAAAAGTCAACACAGGTTGTCACAGGTACCTACTTTTGTCACCGTTTGCATTTCTTGCCTAATTAGTAGCCGCTATCCTCACAATTTTTAAATCAGACATGATTTAACCACCCCCACTTGATAAAACCGCTAAAAATAAGAGAAACATATTTTTATAACTACGGAAATTCAAGTTAGAGGAGTTAAATTACCCCTATGTGACTATATATCTCTGAAACTGGTAAAGATAATAATTCACTGGGTGTCTCAGCTAAATGGCAACCTCAATATAACAAATTTTTCCTTAAAGTAATTTTTTACAAGACTTCAAGATTGCCAATATTTTTTTTAACATAACCTTATATACATTTAGATATCTGCATAAAGCATAAAAAATAAATTCAACGACCTTAATAACCACAGCATTTCAATCGTTTGATTTTGAGATGCATTTGAAGATAATTAAAATTTCTTACAGTATATTTTAGATAGAACACGGCGTCTGTGAAACCTGTGTCGCTGATTTCAATGCAACCTGTTTATTATACATACCTCTATGACCCTCATAGTCTGCCTCATCCTGATAAGACTCAAATTCATTCACAACAAGTTTCATCAACTGCTCAGCTGAACACGAACACGATTTGATACACTCCGCAAAAGTACCTACAACCGAGTTAGATTTTATCATTGTGTCTAACGAGTACACAGTGTTCCTAACATAAAGAACCACCAGATGTAAATTCCACTCAATGTAATCAGGAGAAAATATTTTAACGTTGCACTGAGTAAAATGTACCCCCAAAGTTTCTAGCTCTCTGCTTTAGAAACACCCTGTATGTAAACGTTAACGTCTAGTGAATTGAGCTTGGAAATTGGTACCCAGAAAGCAGGCTCAAACACACATATTTACAAAGCGTTGGACCATCCAGTGTATAACTTTACAGTCTGAATCACAATTCAAGCCCTGCTTTTATGTACATATTTTCTATTTTTTAAGAAGGTCTTTTTAAGCCCCCCTACCCCATTTATGGAAAATTGTTCACTGATTTCGTCAAGGTCGGTAAAGTTCTGCACCAGATTCTCGTGCCTTAAGAGAGTATATACCTTTGTAAAATTTAAACAATTGAAAATTTTGTTATATATTTAAGAATTCAAAAAGTTATGAGAAAATTTCTGGAACTAATTTATAAAAGAAACTTTATAAGCTTCAATTTTTCAAATAAAAAATCCACCCAGTCATTTTCTGTCAAGGTATGTATCCCCTTAAATTATAGAATAATTACAGGAAACGACATCAAGCCTATACCTTGGTATTTCGCTACTAAAATCTTTCCAGCTTCTCTCAACGACTTAATTCTTTCGTCCAAAAGCGGTATACAACTAGTCTGATCATCACCCCGAAATATTTTCTCGGCGTCGGACCTTGTAATGCGAGAATAATACTTGGGGTCGATTATAGGTATTCCCTCCTGTTCGAAGTAAATTAAAAAACAAAACGTAATGTGAATATCCACTTAGAAAATGATGGATTGTGAAGTGAGATACACACGTGGACGTGGAACTGTTCTTTTAAATGGGAACACATGGTTTGTAAACAAAAGACAACAGACTTTAAACGAACAATGCAATGACACACTGAATGCAGTAAAATCTTAATGTAACCACTATGTAAAATGGTATTGCGAATGCTTTTAATGTTTGTTCGTTTAATAGTATTAATTTCTGATCGATAAAATGAAATCAGAGTGCAGGAAATACACAAATGACATAACTGGTCTCAGAAAACCCACGTGAGTACTGCAATGATTAATTGCAATTTATTTTCATTATTACTCCCATCTTTTTTTACATATAAATAATTTTTGTACTTTATATTTATATTTTATACGTAAACAATTTCCTTTATACGTGTACTAGAGGATTAGACAAGCTAGCAGAATCAATTCCTAAGCCAAAGGGAGCAATACCAAATTTTGGTTTGCCAAAATGGAAAGTGATGCCGTTAGAGTCAAAGATACCCATGGTCCCTGGACCAGAAGGAGCATACAATTTCACCCGTCGTAAACTTGGAAAAGAATTATGGATCCGTGCACATGATGCAGATTTTAACTTAAGCGATCCATACTGCTACGAGATGGAACTAACTTACGATTCACTTCACGATAAACACTTGGTTCCTTACTTCTCTAGACCACGCATTATTCGACACCTGATAAAAGCTGGGCTTGTCACGAAGAATCTGGATGCTATGTGTTCCTTGCGTGATTACAATATGTATAGAAAATATTTGAGAAGAGTACACTGCGATAGTATAAAAAAGGAGTTAAACAGAAGGTCCAAATGGGTCACAGAGGAAAGAGCTATTCTGTACGCACAAGAGCAAGCAAGGAAAGAAGTGAGAAGGTAATACCAGGAACATATACGTACATTGTAAAATATGCATATGTATACTGCTTAAATACAGTGTTGTAAAAATTTTGTCAGATTCAAGAAAAGAGAAAGATTACTGGGATTGGTAGGAGCAAGTATTAGAAAACGTGAACAAGCTAAGAAATTGAAACTTCAGAAGCAAAAAGAAAAGGAACAAAAAGACGAAGAAAGATTACAAACCCTGATGTTAAAGAGAGAAGAAGAGAGACAGTTACGACTTATCAAGAGCAAAGCAAAAGCTGAACTAATTCAACAAAAACAGAAAGCAGCAATAGAACACGAAAGGCATAAAATAATTAATGTTCTGATAGAATGGACCAAAAAGGAACGTATACGCAAAAAAACTAGAGAAATGAGACTGGCCCAAGAAAGGGAAGAAAAACGTGAAAAATTGGAGAGAAAGTACACATTGCAGCAACACAAGAAATCAGTATGGAATTATTAATATTTGTTATTGTATTTAAGGTGGCAAGAGAGACAAGAATTCCAAAAGAACCAAATGGAGAAGGAACAATTTTTGTTGGAATGTGTAGAGGACCAGCGAAAAAAATTTATAGAAGCCTACAATCAGAAAGTAGAGAAAGAAACAAAGAGGATGCAAAGTATATCTTACGTAGTAAACATAAATTAATACATATATATTATTTTTTTAATATACATGAATACTCTGTTTGCAGAACTTCTGAAAAATATTAAAATTTTCATGAAATGTTACTTTGCAAGACATTATGGTGGCAGAGAGCGAGTTTGTTGTGTAGAAGAAACTGATGATGATGCGGTACAGATGTATATACACATTCAGTTGTTATTCATTCTATTAATAACATAAATTACATTATAGGATCAAACTGCGACGTCGACCGTGACTCTAGGTGGCACGAAAAGAGATAAGAAGGTAAAGTCTATAATACCTCTTACCAAAGCAATAAAGTGAGAAGTAAAATATGTGTAACCAGATAACAACTTTATCTCAGGGAGTACAATATCCCGATAAAGATGTTACCTCGCAAGGAAGAAAACCAGACTCTACAAAACGATCTAAGAGAAGAAAAAGGGGAGCAAAGATAAAACAGGAAAAGAAAGATACAAAAGGAAAGAAAAAGAAAACACTCAGGGCTAGGAAAGGTGGTAAAAAGAAAGTAAAAAGAAGGAAAAAGAAGAAACAAAGAAAGGAAGTAGATGAGGAAGAAAAAGTAGAATCAGAAACAACAAGAGAATCAGAATCCACCACGAAAACAGATACGTCTCAAACAACAGTAACCCCTACTCCCTCAGAAAAGTGTAGATGTAAAGCAATTAAGGAAAGAATAAGAACAATTTGAACACAGTGATCTTAAAATTAACAAACAACAAAAAGCATTATATCTGTTTAAGCAAAAGAGATTTTGTAATGAAGTTGTGTATTAAAATTATAAAAGTGTATTGACTCACATCGATAGCCCTCTTAATAGCAGAACACAATGCAAAATATCCACTCTGGCCATTAACAGTCCACCATTTTGAATCATTTTCGCTCCAAAAAGAATAATTCAATGTGTCCAAAACAAATATCCAATCGACAGCCCTTGGATCATCTATACAAGGATGGTACTCGTGTTGCGAAAAATTATTCACGGATATTTTGTTAGTTTTGAGGCCTTCCAGAATCTGTAAAGATAGTTCATTGTTTACAGCAATCTTTAAAAAAAAATAGCATTTTTCATCATCCTTTTAAACTTATAGGAAAGCGAAACGGATTCGTTGACATATGTAAAGAATAATTTGTATAAATGAGAAATACAATTCCAAAATAATGAAAGGTAAATATCGAAGATACTGAAAGATTACTCACCGTGCAGGCAAGATTTTTAACGCCTTCATCTTCGATAAAAACATTCTTTGACATTCTCGCTATCAGCTTCGCAGATTCCCTCGGCATTAAAGTCATCGTTGATAAGTGATCACAGTTCTCTTGACCGGTAATTAAAAATTAATATCAGAACAATTTTTAACCGGGTCTACCCTCCGTGATAGTCGACGCACTATACAGCACTATATATATGCAGTTGCCGTCACTAGAGTCTAAACCCGCGGAAGAACCAGTTTTCGTTCGCTCTGCGCATCGTCGCCCTAATTGGCGGAACTGCCACTCCCTTCCCACTATACAGCGGGTCACGCAAGTTTCGCCACGTGACAGTGTCACGTGATCGGTGATCCGTGGCACATTAGCAACGGTCGCATTGTAAACAAACATGGCTCTGAATGTCAAAATTCGTGGGATCGGATTTTTGATCGTATCTCAATAATTAGACACATAGATTTTCGACTTGACATGACAGGAATGGTATTTTAGAATCTTGTAGCGCGTCGATGTAAGGTGAGCATTTTCATTTTTGAAGACACGTAAATAGTACTGCAAATAAATACCGTATGCGCACGATAGCACATGTATACCACACGTTGATATGTATATCTAGCTAACGAAAAAGTGAATTTAATGACATAAATTGCAAACAAAAAGTTTAAAAAATAATATGGAATCGATAGGCTCTTCTTCTATCTCATTTCTCGCGCTAAAATGTACCATCTTCTGTGATACTGTAATATACATATGTAGATATATGCACGCACCCTGTGATAGTCTGTTTACATTATGCAAAGTACAAAAATAAAGTTAACACATTGTCAATGTGTCTTTCTTTTCTTTACCTTAATTGTTCTTCAATTGTATTACCTACATTCATTAATATGCATATGTTTTACATAATTATAAAATTAGAATTCATTAAGGGTTTGAATCTATCACTTTTTCTACATTGAATCGTGTAGTTTTTAGAAGTTGACAAGCAAAATATAAAGTGTCGTGTCACTTTATTTAATCAATCATAACATTTAATAATACATAATTTAACTGATAAATGTATTCTGGTTTAAGTTTTTACATAAGGACATGCGTTTCTTATTTTACGATACACTCGATTGTAGGTAATACCTAATTTTATTATCATAGGCATCTATTCTTCTGTAAAGTTTGATAAGATTCGAAACTTCAACGCTTCATTTGTAATTTACATACGTAACACAAATTACAATGTGGAAATAATATGCACGTTCATATTTACATATAAAATTTCATTATTGCAATATTTAGTATACTAATTTTTTTTTCTTTGTATCGTATCCCTGCGTCTCTTTTAATTCTTTCTTTCCACAACTAATAAAATGTTTTTTTTAGTCTTATATATTTAAATTGTGCATATAGTCTGCTCCAAAGAGTTTTTTCCAAAAGTTATCAAATGGTATGGTTAAATAAAATATTTTGAATTACGATGTAACTTACAAAATATGAATAATATTACAAACATGTTTCGAATCCTAAAGACTGAGAAGTCAAATGGTAGTGTGCTTCGTCGCATTCATTCATTCAAATAACATATGTACATAATACCCCCTCAACATAAAGTGAACAGATTAAGGCTCCAGCAGGCTATAGGCTACATTCTACAATGTACAATGCATTATGTACTTTGTTAGTTTCCGTTTTCGCGTACATGTCTGGTTGTGTAATGTGTGGTAAGCGATAGCACCAAAAGATTTTTCTTTTCCTTTTTCAACATCATTACTCGATACAAATGACCCATACAACTACAATATGATTAACACAGAAATTAAGTTGCAATGATTAACATTTATTTTATTCAATATTATTAAACTTTGCAACGTATCTGCCATAATAGACATTACTTATCGTAAAACAATACATCTTAACAAAAATGTATAAATTTATACTTTATGAAATATAAAGTTAGACAAAAATAGTAGGCCTTGCCCACCAATATTTGTTCAGAATTAAGTTTTCCCTTTGTATACTTTGTGTACTGAATGGTATGAACACGTAATGGTATTCTGTACCGGATTGTGAGTTGAAGATAGACATACCTATTCTGTTTGATATTACATATTTTGATATCACCTGTGGCCCCAGCATGCTATTATATTTGTACATAGCACGAAACCAGTACGGTAATATTCGTTTAAAGATGTACAAGATGTGTTATTGTGCTTTTTAAGTGTACAAGGCTTATGTGTTAAAAGAGATTGTATTATTGTGCATCTAACGAATTGAAATTTTAATTCCCCCATTGATTCAAGTATTTTAACTCGATGATTTCATTAGGCTGACCGAACATGCACATGTTAGACAGCTATTTCCTTTCCACTGTGCAACATTTTTTATTATGCTATACCTTGACTGTTAACACCACGATATCGATGTAATTAAAGAAAGGTATTGAACCTTCTTGTTCGTTTTTTTTTTTGTTTACTATAAAGTTTCAACTTCAAACTGCGGCTGTAGTAAATTACATAGTACAGAAAACGAAGCAGAATAATACATTCACCCAAATTATCAAAAAGACAATAATCCCTATAAGTAATCATAATGGGTAAATTCAATAAATGCAACTCACCAGAAAGGTTTCTGTTAATTATTGCACGAGATCAGGAAAATATAAATTAGCTATTTTATATCTGTTCAATGCTAACAAAGTAGATTACTATCTCATTGATAAACTTTGAATGAATCCATTAAATGCATTAATGAATTCCAATATTCCACTCCCAAGTTTCAGATTCATATTTGATTTTTGCTAATAATTACAGATTTAACGTGGTTTGATTGACTAAATATAATTCTAATTAAAATGCTTACCAAAAGTAAGACCAAGGATCCCCGTTACCCCAAATTTGTATATTATTAAGTATTACGAATTTTACAAATAAACGTAACACGGATCCATTGATTGAAGAGAAACATGTAAATCAATATTTTCAATATCAAAAAAGGTTTCCGAGTTTTTCTAATGAGCTTATCAAATCTACTATATGTGAAATCAGTTATGACAAAACATTTGCTGAAAAGTTCCTTTAAAATAAAATACGTGGTAGTAAATGTGTACGTTTTGAGCAGTTAGAAGTCGTTAATATAGAACTTAATGAACAAAGAAAGCAGTGTATAGCAATACTCTCTTCTCCTGTTCTGTTAAGTAGTATACGACTATGAAGATATTCCTTTTTTATTGCTTGAATTCTTGCAATAAAATACATTAAGGGGTCCAGAGGAACCTTGAGTGGCATGCATGAGTTCCAGTCAAACACCTTTAACCAAACATTATTATAGCATTGTTACATTTGCTCCCATGCACATCACACCTCCAGACTTCACCCATGCAGCAAAATGCGCTTTTTAATTATTTCTCTTAATATTATATAAAAAAATCTATTTCTATTGACTTTTAAGCTCTTTGCCAATACTGTACGATACAATTTTGTTCCAGTCAATTTTCGTTCGCATAACGGGTAACTGCCTTCGCAAGGCCTTGAAGGTTGTGTCAGACATTGTTTGGTAGTTTTCCGAAATCGCAGTCTGATAGTCATTTTCTGATTCCTCAACAAGACGTATTAACTCCTTCGCTGTTTGTTTTTCGTTCGAGATTGGTAAGCTTTCTTTTACTTCTTTGCTACTGACCAGCTGTACATTTCCATCTTCATAGTAATGAACTTGTACTTTAAGGCTACCTCTTAATTCCGCATTTCCTGAACTCGGACTAAAACTTACAGTCCATACAGAACGCCAACGACCGTTCCAAAAATTTTTAGGTTGAAATTGATGATCTTCTATGCAAGCTGTTAATGTGATGTTACCTGTACAGAAGCAAACACCATTGAGTATATTTGTAGTTTTCGCCTTGACACTGAAGAATATCTATATTAAAAGATAATAATACCTCCTTGACTTTTGCCAAAAATTGAACATGCACCATGTCTGTAGTGGCTTTGAGTATAAGTTGTTATTTCATCCTGAAGAGCCGACCTCCATGGTTCAGCTACAGGATCTGGTTCATACGGTTCATAGTCTTGCGCCTCCTTCCTAAGATGATCGTATTTAAAACTCTGCTTAATACGAGCATCGTAAAACCTTTGTCCACCTAGATCATTGTGTTCTGTTATAAGTGCAGGATACTCGCTGCCTTCAATCTGAAGACAAACAAAGAAGAAGTTTGTGAATGTAGTAAAACATTCTCGAGTTACCGTGTAACATTTGCTCACAGAATATATCTTTGAACAGATCTTCGGTGTCTAACCTTAACTGAATTGAACCGATTCAACTGAGAAGTGCACGCAGCTCTCCAAAGTAGCAAAACGAATTAACACAAAATCGCGAGGAAAGAAATTCAAAAATCGATTCAGAATATTTTCTGTGAAAAAATCACCAAGAAGTGTAACTAAAATTAACCCTACAGCGCCATACGATTTCGATCGAAATATCACGACGATTTTCACGGTGGAACTTCCTCGTACCAAGTTGACGATATTTTAAGTAAACAATCACACCAGCCAGATGAACATTATCGCGCTCCAATTTCACTATAAAGTCAACGTCACCTGTCGAAATCCCGGACGCGTGTCGCCCGATTAGGAACTGTACTGGTTGTTGAAATTTGATCCCGCGCGTGCCTCAGATACCCCGATTCACGATTTCCACAAATACGGGACAACACCGCGGATACTATCATAAAAAATCGTAGAAGATCGCCAGAGAGGTCGATGATGTACCTTAACAGGCGTGAGCTGATCCTTGTTATATTGAGCAAAAGCCCCGGACGCACCCTCCTTCAACAGGTTGTCGTTGTTCAACAAGACCCTCACATCATTGAAAACCTCGTTGAATTCACCCGGTGGCGAGTGTAGTATAAAGTCCGAAACTATTCGTACTTTTTCTTGATCAGGAATCACATCTCCGTCCGCCGCCATCTTACCTTTCCACTGGCACGCACACTCCGCGATGTCAAACCAAGGTTAGTGCAGTGCAGGTTGTACCGGCGTATCGAAGCACTGCCCCATATACCCGGTGACGCATCATAAACGGGACACGTAATCCATGATTGACTTCAGAAATCACAGTTTTCCTTGTTTTATTTCCTCAAAATAATGTATACTCTATAAATGTTCGTAACATACAAAAGAAATATTTTTAAACAACTTCCTATCGCATGTATCTTTCGTAGATGCCACGAAGGTGCTCACAAAACTGCAATTATGTATACTTTACACATTAAAATTTATATAAATTGTATGTAACAGCCATTGCACGCGCTATAAAACGAATGTATTAAATGTATAGTCTATCTGTATCACGTGAAAAGATAGATGCAGCTTTGTATTGTGTTTACTACAAACAATTATAGATGGTGCTTATAATAGGAGTGTGTATACCAGAATAATACTTTATGATTTATTCGGTATTGTTTTGCTTAAATTCGAGAAATTTTAGGGAATGACATTTTGATAGGAGGAAGAATAAGAGGATGAAATCTCGATGGTTCCTGACGAGAATTATCGGTGCCCAAGACAACCACTGTGTTCAACGAACCTTGGCGAGCATAACCCTCGAATAGCATTCGTGGTCTCTCGTGCTCGTTCTCAGCCAGGCGTGGTTCTGGTGCTGGCCGATATCGCGTTTTATCAGGATATTTCTGTCCGCGTCCGTGTAAAGTGCCGACCGCACGGGGGAATCATGCTTTCCATTGAAAGTTCGCCGCCGGGTATCTCAGTTTGCCCGCCAAAATTTGAACGGCTCTCGAAACGAAAAAGAAAAGGGGTTCGAGTTCGAGGCGAAATCGTACCGCGCATTCGCGCCCGAGATACGTGGACTACCATATATGGCAATCTAACCGTTCATTCAACTCGAAATCTGAAATATTTTAAGTCCACCCGTACGCGGACTTGTTTGCAAAGTTCAATGGCCGAACGTTGACAAATTATGAGAGTAACCGTAAAATCAGGTAATTATTTTTCGTTTCGCCGAGTTGACCGTGTAATTCTATTTCGCAGTAACGGCACGCGCAAATAGTAGGATTTTAAATACATGGCGGACGATCCAAATCGAGACATTTTGCCTGTGAAGGAAGGCTCTTGCGCGGATACTTCGAGAACTAGCATAGGTCTGTACAATAATTCCAGCTGAATTATTTAATTGGAAAAGTACAGCATTCAATTTGGTGCTAATAGAGAAAAACAATTGTAGACCCCAGGGAACGGCATTCGGTTTACAAACTCGACCGTTATGAACTGGAGGACAAGTATTTACGTATGCTCGACGAAGTTAACAGTTTGAAGAAACTGTCAAATTGTCAGGAAGACAAGATCAAACGGTTGGCGACAAAGTTGATGAGAGTGGTTGCCAATCCACGGCCACCGACGGTCTCTCCGAACGTTTACGACGATAAGAGTAGATTAATATCTCTTGAACTCGAAAACACTAAGGTACTTGAGTGCCATACTTTAAAAAATTATCGTTCGCATAGATTATTCGTGAATTGTAATAATGATAAAAACTTTGTTAAAAATATAACCGCTCGGATAAATGACATACAATGGGCATGTCCCTATCGGTGTTTCAGCTGAAAGATAAAATCGCGGTGCTGAGGAATCAACTGTTGAGTCACACGATACACGGTAGGACGTCGTCGAGAACCCGTAATCCCCAAACGAGGCCGTCGTCCGCGCGCACGTAAGTGCATAGCGTCGTATTACAAGCGATCCGAGACAATCTATGATTCACAGCGCGCGCATCGCGATAGATCACTGAGTCGTGATCCTTGTTTTAGATCTAGTCAAAGCGACACCAGCCGCACCAAGATACCCTCCTGTCATTGTGTCGTTCGGGCCGTTAATGACGACGACGTCAACGAGTCGCGGAATAAAATTGAGGTTCCAGGATCAATTTTAATTCTCTCATTATTATATGAGATGTACACAAGTAAAATCAGCTTAAACTCGTGAAACTGAAAGCCTCATTCTTCGTGAACATATCCAGCAAAATTTTGTATAAATATTCGCATAATTGCGAAAGTTATAGAGCCGAACGTAACTGACAATGAGTACACAGTCGAATGAAGAATTCGCGTCACAGTAAACAGTATTGCTTTTGGAACGTGAATCTGTACGGCAGATCTTCTTTTTGTACACTCAATAATTATCTCATGGATATTTTTGGAGGAAACAGACATAAAGATGAATGTGAACTGTCAAGACGTTTCCTCTAGAAAATACATGAGTCGTACGCGTAGGTGTTAAGCGTTGAATTTCTCGAACAGGAACTAGAGATTCAAAAGAATGAGATGGCCAATCGCATAGCGGAGATGGAGAAAGAGCTCTCGAACCGCGAAGTCACCAACCAGAGGGAGAAAGTCGCGGAGAATGTCGAGTACATTAGGCGCTGGCGGCAAATGAAGCAGATGAACGATAAACTAATAGCCGTCGAGAACACGAACGAGTCGTTGAACGGGAAAACCAACGATCTGAGGAGGATGCTTCAGGAAGAAAAAAAGTATGCTCAACGTCTCTCACAATATTCACGAGTACAGCTTCCAGCCGCCCGTTCTACTAGACATTTTTTTTTTCTTGCTTCAATGACACCCTGTGTCGCCAGACTGGGGAAATTAAGGGGAATAGTTACATGTGCCATTGTGACACATGCACGACAGAGACAAAACGCGTCATGTGACCGGGCCATGGCGGAAGTGTGGGATGCTCACCTGCTCACCGTCGAGGAATAGGGGAATGGCGTCGTAGAAGAGGGATAAGGTGGGGTGGGAGACAAATCTTGATCTGGCGACACTGACAACACTCCTTTTCCCATGCTTTCCGAATTTTTTCAAAGAATTTTGAAGCGTCCAATTTACCTCTGCATCAAATAAATTGCATTAATCGTTGGCTACTTATGTTGATTGTTGGGTGTATAATATATAAGATAATCTATTAGGTCACCCCACAAGCCGTCTTGTTTTTCAACGAATACTTCTTGACACGTTGACTACCGCGGTGATCATCGATGATCGACACTATTGATTTACTTAAAAACAATTGTCATAAAATTAGTGGCGCTAACTATTTAATTATTCGTTCCGAGATAAATTATAGTGTAAGGTTCAAACTTCATTGTCAAGTAACTAATAACAGTTATTAATAACTCTGATCGCAAGGGAAATCTACGCGGCAGTCAAGGTGTTAAAAGACATAGGTAAAAATTTCTAGAAAAGTATGGATATTTGTTCAGAAGGGCGATAAAAGCCGAGATGACTTATGGGATGATCTAAATTATACGGAATTATTGTAACAATGCAAATAGGAACAACGAAGAAGCAGCGTCGGCGCTTATGGAGGAACGGAAGCGGTCGTCGGAATTGGACAAGGAGATATTGAAGTTGAAAAATTGCGAGCTTACCTTGCGAGAGAAGGAAGAAGAGATAAGGCATCTGATGAACGAGAAAAAGATACTGCAACAGCATAACAACGAATTGATAGCGCTCAGCTCGAAAAACGGCGACGTCGAGCTCGAGAACGTAGAACTGAAGAAGAAGATCAGCGAGCAGCGGCAGGATCAAGAAAGTTTGCGAACAGCTTATAATAGCGAGCAGGCTAACATTATGGCTTTGCAGGCCTCGAACGAGCAGCTGTTTTCGAAGCTTCAGGAGCTTCAAACGACCATAGACAGTTTAACGGCACAGTTAACGGTCAGTTTGCCATTTTTTTTAATTGACAAGTAGACTGCGGAATTCATGCATTTGTAACAGAAACGTGCTAGTGCACTTTAAAACGGTACGAAGATTAGAAGAATTTGAGAATGCCAATATATTATTTTCAAATTGTTAAGATCATCGAAGAAAGAAAGAATCTTCTACATGGCTACTGTTCTTTGCAATTGATGCAGATAATATTTATTGTGCATAAAGAGCCGCAGTCTATTGATAAACAGCGAATAGAATCATACGATTTATTAAGGGATTTTATACACTTGTAAACCTTGAAGAAAAACGATTTTCAAAAAATGCTTACTTGCTGTGCACGTATATTACAAAAAGTCTCTACACGTATACTTTTTCGGAAAAAAAACCAAATTTTAACTTTAAAGAGCCGCCATTTTGTTTCGAATCAATATTTCACAAAACTGAACTTTTTTTGGTTTTTTTATTTCAGACAATTTGGCTTTTAGTAGTATTACTCACCACAAAACGACTTTTTTAAGAAGCATCTCGGAATGTCGGCTATACCTTCGTTATAAATGGATACTTTTCTCTAAAAAAATTACTAAATATATTGCAAATGTTACTCTTTCGTATGTTAATCTTTAGAAATAAATATGTGATTTTGTTTATTTTTTTCTAGAAATTGTGGCAAACCGATTATTTAAGTACTTACAAGTGTGTATAACCCCTTAAGCACAGGCTGCATTATAAACGTGTTTCGGTGGAGGAATGAGGATAAAATATGTTACAGTCGTTCAAAAACCAAGCCGAGAAACAGGAAACGACGAAAGCGATGCAGATACCAGCGGAGCGGACAGATAAGATGATGACTAATAGAGAACCGCAGGATATGTCTGCCAGTGAAATACTGTGGTGCAACAAGTGTTGTGGACTGACTAAGGATGTAACACATTACGGAGAGAAGATCTACGCAGCCGCGAAGATTTCTGTCTTCCAACCTGTACACAAACAGGTGCAAACAGAGTATATACAAATAGTCATCCCGGATAAAAAAGATCAAGGGACGTCTGTGATGACACCCGTGAAGGAGAAAATAGGGGAGGAAGAACGAACGTCCGGCATCGAGACATCCGAAAGGGTGGCGGTACCAGATAGACCTTTAACTCCGCAGAAAATGTTGAAACTACTGGACCAGGCTCAGATGCCCAGCAATGTCAAATATAAAGACATGTTGGACCGGAACCAGAGGCACAGGCAAGTTGTCTCCCTTGAAAAGCTGCTCTTCGGCGACACTAGCTGCTGACAAATGCTGTCAGCCGTTAGTTAAGGTGTCATTTGATTTCACGTTGAGATCTTTGACTTTGATGTTTTCTCTTCCGAAAGATGAGCGATAATGACATTATAATGACATAGCGATAATGACACTAGTGTTAGAATCTGGGAGCTTTCAGTTTTGTATCTAAGGGATTTTCGTATGCTAACATGAAGGATAGAATAAGATTATATTTAATAAGATTTAGAATAATTAGGCTACATTATAAAACGCTGTTGTTCCTGATTTTAATTTAGTTCATTGTTAAGAATTCGTGTTACGTAAGGTTTTTTTTTTAAATATTTTACTCACCCATATGCGTTAGCGTTACTTTGCGTTGTAATATATTTCGATATTACAATAATAACAACTGCTGAAAATACTAAGTCGCCTGATGTTTACTGTCCACATGAAATTTGTAAGATATTTAAAAATGTCTCTGATGTATTCCTTCCAGAAATTACCGACAAATTATGTTGCAGCGATGCAGAAACACGCGTTCAAGGAATTCCAGCTTTCCAATCCCAATCCGACCACCAGAATTTCGATGCGTGTCCCACCAAGTGCCAATTACCCGATACCGATAAAATGTTGTCTGTTTTATTTAATGTTTTCCAAGAGCTTTCTTTGTCGGCCAAAGTGCTCGACGAAGCTACTAATCTGTATCGTCCGACGATAAGAGACGATCAACTTGACGGTAACAACAATATCGATGTGACGGGCACTCGAGTCCTAAAGAGAGGTCCTTCGAGAGGTCCACAGGCCATGACCCACCCGTTTGGAATGGACTCCATAAATGGAAAAAGCAGAAGAGCTGGTTGTAGTTCGAAGAAATATTGTTCCAACGTATCCGGTAGACTACGCCAAGGTAAATCGAAGAGAAAAGGATTTTTTCCGTGTACGAAGAGTAGCATAGAAATTGCGAAACATATGGAAAACGGTGATTGCACCTGCAACAGCGCACTAGGATGCAATATCCACTCCGATTGCGATCGTCGTTGCTGTAACGGTGGTCCCGTCAAGACTCCTAGAGAAGATACCGCTAATAACCATAATCAATACGACCTGCCACCAATTGCAACGAAAAATGGCACTGAATCTGTCCCTACAGTTCAAAGTAACGGGCAGACAGGGGTTGACGCGACGCACACAATACGGTAAAGAACGGTCTTCGATAAGCATTTTAGGAAGGGAAAAATGGTAACGTGAAAGTGAAATGATTATTCTTTTGAAGCAAGCTGCAGGATGAGGTTAGAAAGGGGTCGTACAGATCGAGAGACACGAGCATCCGGGATTTGGGGATGAAGAATGAAGAATTGGACGATGCAGCCACGTTGCAGGAGTACATCATTGAGCTGGACAGGTGTAAACAGCTGGTAGACAAGAATACCTCCATTAGTGGTCCTTGCAGAAATCCCGTAAGAGAATCCGTTCCCTAACGTAATTAAAGCTCTGGCTGGAAAGCTAAAAGATAGATAATAAAAGGAATATCTAGGTGAAGGCGATAGCGAAAGTCCTGGATCCTTTGCGACGCTCCGAAATATCCACCGCGGAATCTCAGTGTAGTACGAATTGTCCTAGAGAATGCGCTGATTCCGCCAGTTCGCTATCTGACACATTTCCGATGGTGATCCCCGATGGCCAGGGCCTTATGGAGCTGCATATCTCGTCCCTGCAACTTTTAACGAGCGTTAGTATCGTAGAAACGCGATGACCATGGCTTTAGCGGTAAAAGTAATTTTTTGATCGAATACATCCAGGCGAAACAAATCCTTTTTCGTGAAACTGATACGCACAACGTCTCCGTATTCGTATGCTGGGACATATTGGACCAGGAGACGGTCTGCACGCCCACGCTAAAATGTCCCGAATTGAACTTCAATTTTTCCATCGTCTACCGTATCCCCGATCTTTTCTGTTTCTTCAACTACGTCTTCTCGGAGCTCGTGGTGTTCCAAGTGAACGTCCACTGCGACGACGGCGTCAGCTGCTCGGTAGCATCAGGGAAACTCAGCATCAAGGATATTTTGGACTATCCCCAAAACAAGCTCCACTATGTCGCACCGATGTACAGCGTGATCCCTTGCTCGTTAGGCTCGAACTTCGGACAATTATCATTGTGGGTCAGACTGAGCTGCGACGTCGAGCAGGTCGAAGCGTTCAAAAGGAAACATAACATACCGATGCAGCCGGATCCGGGGACAGGGGATCCGACTTGGAGCCCCCAAATTCCCCTATCAGCCTCGTCATATCCCAAGACAATCGCGGATATGACTTCATCGAACAGACGATCGCAAGAGGGCTTCACGTACGATGAAACCAGGAAAGCGTTATGTCCAGACTCGTCTTTCATGAGTACTAGTAAAACGGCGACAATCACCTCATTGTTATACTCTAGGCATGAAAAAAGGAAGTCGGCCCAAATTCGTATAAATTCAAATTTACTTGTAAAGGTATTGGAATAACTTCAATTTTCGAAATAGTTGCTATTACTATTTATACTACTCCGTGTGGTAACATGCGGATATCGCGATAGAAACTTGTCCAACTTTCGAAAAGGGTGTAGCAGGATAAGGTGGTCAAATGTGCCCTCAAACCAAATTGATCTTTCTTCATATCATCCGATAGGACTCTAAAAGAAAAACCCTCTGTGGCAAGTTTCAAGTTACAGAGGGTTTTCTTTGGAGGCCCTATCGAATAATCCGAAGAAAAATCAATTTGGTTTGGGGGCACATTTGGCCACCGTGTACATCTACACCCTTTCTTTTCTTCTTGCATCGACGAAAACGAGCGATAAACTAACGCGGCCATGTTTGTCAACAAGTGCGGGCGAAATTTCCGGCCCAGCACTTTTCGCGAACAAAATTTATGAATCTGTGCAGCCGGCTTTCTTTTCATACACCCTGTAGTAATGTCAAGTTGCATGTACCAACTGAATGGAAACGTTTTATTCAAAGATGGTTCGTATCATCCTGATCAGCCAGAAATGATAAAATCGCCTGACGTCGACGATCAGTTGACCCTGATGAAAGAGAGCGAATCGAAGTTTCATGTGACCGCTTCGTCCATCCACCAATTGGAAAAGACAGGAGTTAGCGATATAAAAGTGGAAATGCCGACTGACCCGGACGATGTGTAGTCGATTCGTAATTCTGCATCGTGTTTTCGATATTGTTGTTTTAATCATTGAAAGACACATTCCCGTTTAGTGACTTTTCGCGTGATGTATCCAAAACCCTGTCGGAAGGTCAACAACCCGCTGTATCGCAAAGCATGAAAGAGTTCAATGCTCTCTTGACGAAAGAGGCGAGCAAGCAGACTATCGCCAGCAAGGACGACTCCGACGACTCGATGCGGGAGGTGAACAATGTTCTCTTGGAAAGGAACTGGCAGCAGTACCGGAAACGAAGTTTTGTTACGTACAACAAGCTCAGTAATTTCAACATCGTGATTCGCGTTCTCCGTCATTCGAGAGTAGAGGGTTGCTTGTCATTAGACTGCGAATACACCTGTGAATTCACGACAAGATTGATTGCACAAAAATTTACGTCCTTTATTAACTGTAATGTTCAATTGTGCACGAATGGCAGACCTCATGGGGGTCGAAATTCCTATTTTCACATGATTTTCGTAAACATTCACACTCCAATTATAAGCGACACCAAACTTTCGATTGACATTGTAGGATCGCAAGCAACATAATTTGTGTAAGAAATGAAATTGCAGAGGAAAATGCACAAATGTACAGCAAAGAAAATGATGAAGACGAGTTTTTGGAGATCGAAGTACGAATTCCAATGTTTCGGGGCCGTTTTAGTCCGTGTTCCAACAGCGTTCGTTTGCTTGTTATAGTTTGTGGAGCGTGACACGATTGTCATTGAGATCGTGAACATAATTCTGTTCCCAAAATGTTCCGTGATGACGAACCCTGATGTACAGCTGCTCTACGTTGAGTATTGCTTCCTGGGACATTGCGGAGCCGATATGGAGACGATCTCGGTGAAAAAGCCTACTCCACCTGATCAAAAGTTGACGTATAATTTTCGGAAAAGTAATTTTGGGAGACAAAGTTGTCGAGTCACTGTTTGGAATGGAAGAAAGGAGTAATAACTTAAATTTCAGAGTTCCAAGTGGACTCGGAAAGACATTTGATGCAGGACAGCATTTTAAGGGCGATGCTGAACGAGACTGCGAATCCGAAAATAAAATTCATTGTCGTCTGCGAGCCCATTCCAGAGGAAACAGAGTCGAAGGAGTGCGTAGAAGTTGGGTAAGGGGAAAGCAAACTTTCCACAACCCTATTGACAATTTAAAGAAAACTGGGATCGTAATCGCAGGTATGCATACTTTAACATGAGGGAATACGCGTTGGGGAAAGGTGAAAAGGTCTCGTCCATTCCAATATACACTCCAAACGAGACGGAACAAATTGGTTTGTTAAAGGTAGAGAGAACGTTTCGATTAAGCTCTACGATACACTTCATCCTAATTAATTGCTGCAGATCTTAGTGCTGGGTCTTGATACGATACGCCAGCGTATGGGAACGATCGATTCCGAGGACTAGTCGATTGTTCAGAATTGTGTCGCCATGAACGGAAAACCGAAAATTTGTGCTGTATCCGACATTATGTCGCTTGTGAACGGAAAACTGAAAAATTGTGCTGTGTCCGACGTTATGTCGCTTATGAACGAAAAACTGAAAATTTGTGCTGTGTCCGACAATCGATTAAAAATTACATAGAGACATTACAAGAAAAGTCGAAGTTTATTAGAAACTACTTACATCATAGTATAAAATAGTCTACAATGTACTCGCGTACGCGTTACTATAGGCTGTGCTACACCGGTCGTAAGTTTCTTATTAGCATTTCTTTGTTGACCAGTTCCACCGTTCGAGTCCGGCGCCGTGTGATGCAGTGTCCGTTTCCAGAGAATTCCTCCGCGTCATACGGATTCCGATGATAAAACCAACTAGCTCCGTTTCTTTTTGTGCTCCGCCGTTGCGTTTTTCGATACGGTCGCGTTATGCGTCCTTTTCAAATCGGAGAGTTTCGATTTCCGAAATATATCGTTGAAGACGCTGGTTGCCACCTGAAACTCCCCACAGTCCTTCGGTGAACGAGCAACCGACCAGACCCCTGCTATAGTCTCGACTCCCTGACACACTCTGCATGCACCTAAACATTGTTTCTCGCATCAGCATGTAGGAATCGCTTTCTGAATACTAGAGCTACCGAGCCCTAAACGAAACTGATGTATATTCCATTATGATGATAACAGGATTGAATTTATTCAGATTTCATAGAAGTTTTATGGTAATACGTACTCGAGCAAAGAAGTACATATTTGGGTTTCAAGAGAATTAACAACATACATATTTAGTAGATTCTGTTCGATTTTCTCTGTGAATTGTCTGGATGTTTGTTATAATGCAAGCCTATGAGATTGACGAGATGACAATTTACAAAAAAATTGAACGCTTGTAAAACATACACCGTAGCGTACCGACAAACACTGCTATGGAGTTGGTAGTGTTGTCAGTGGCCGTGAGAGTGAAGGGTAAGCCACTCTTAAACGGTGCATAGCCGGAAACGTTCCAAGTTCCGTTGCGCAGGCTTTCGTGGAAACGCGGAGAACCGATGTTCGAGAGCGTCACGATTATACTACGATTCACGACCTTCATGTCCAACTTGACGCCCGCCTGAGCCGTTGACCAGGACCCTGACAAACGGCAAGGTAAGCCTAAAAATATCGCTTGTTTCACATACCGAGGAGGGGAGGGCGGAGTCGCAGACCGCGAAACCTCTCAAAAAGCTTTCGCATTTATGTTTGTAAATTCAAAATTAACCGAACGTTACCTTCGTTCTTGTTGTTCTTCGAGCCGTTCAACTTCAACTCCTCTAGCTCCTCCATGATCGTGCCTAGCAGCTGACTAGCGATTTCTTTAGTATCGTGTACCGTGCTGGAAATATTCGTGTTTCTCTCACCTTCTAGCAACGAGAACAAGTTACTACTTTGTGATTCGTTCTTAGACAACTGTCTTCTACGCTGGTTCCCTCGTATTTTAATATTACCGTCTTTGCCATTCGATGCTTGCCGAGTGTCGTCCAACGGACTCTCTTTGTCGCAATTAGGATTCGTAAAAGCATGGTCGACCGATTGATCGTGTGGTTCGAAATGGGACGATGGCGTGACGTTCATATTATCCGGCACATTGTTTTGATAAGTCGGATTAACGCTATTTTCTACATTCGAATTCGACGAATCCACATGCACATTGATCCCTAGAGACTCTAGAACCTTTCCCAGCGGCTGGTCCATCGCGATCGGCATGTTCACCGAGGGTAAATTATTATTATTATTATTATCCTGCACCGGAAGACTTTGTACATTGTAATCGTTCGAATTCATCTGCGAATGACCAATATTTCCGTTCACATTCGGGATCGTTCCCAACTGAGACTGACTATATACATTCTGATCAATATTGTTCAAGTGTTGCAGACTCATCCCGTACTGTTGACAATTGTTCAAATTTTGCAAGTCGAGAGCAGGTAACTTGCGAGACATTTGAGGAACCTCCGGAACTGCATCTGCGCTGTGAAAATCTGTTCGAGGGTTAGCCACGTCTAGAGGCTTGTCAGAGGGACCCAGAAAGTCGAATTGTTCGTTATTTAGCGGGACAATCACGGCTCGTTGATTCTCTTCGTTTATTAGGGTCGCATCGGGCACGTCGAAGGTGTTCCGAGGTTCGAGAACATTGAAGTTTTCGACAACTCGCGGCGCTTCCTCGGTGCTAAAAGCGTACGCTAAATTTTCGTTTTGACCGTCGTGAGGTATGCGACTCGGCTCATAGTACAGCAAAGAGTCGTCGGCTCCGAGAAGTCGATTGTTCCGGTTTAACGTCGCGCGACGTTCGATCGCGGGATACTGCTGAAAACCATTGAAAGAATTCATGGGATAATCAACGTTCCTAAAATCTTTGTTAAGAGTAGCCCGATAATAAGGTCGGATAGCGTTATCGATTCGATTGCCGGATCGATAGGATGTGGTGTTTAGAATCTGCCGTATAAATCTGTCGTTCGGGTTCGTCGTTTCGGCGACACGCACTGGGATTTTGTTCGCCTCTATATCTTGGAGAACATCGTCTTCGCTGTAATAATCCGAATATTCTGCTCCTTGATCGCCGGTGGTTTCTTTCGAAGGGTTTCCGGTAGTGGTCTTCATGAGACGCTGGATCATGTTCTCGGTCTCGCGCAACTTCGCGGATCCCTCGTCCTCGTTTTTAACCAACGAGACCGTGGACCTGTCGTTCAGTGAAGTAGAGAAGTCAACGTAATCGGTGTCGTCTGTCTTCACGGCGGTAATTTTGTTAGTGGACCTCGCGCCTGAATGTTCGCTCTTCGCGCGAGACTTATTAACGGTCGCCTGGTTGTGTTTGCTGTTCGAATTTTCGTTTCCGGACAATCTCTTTGCGTTAACTTTCCCTCCGTTACTCAACGTTCTCTAATCAAAGGAACATTTTTCAAGCATTTATCTGATGCTTGGCAAACATCGCGACAACAGAGCGCGGGGAATCAAAAATATGCAGAACGAAGCTTACCTACCTTTGCGGACCCCCTTCTCGGCCAACCAGCGCGTTCCTTTCTGTGTCGTCGATGATGCCTGCACAGAAAATCCATTTTGCATTATTAAAATCCTCGTTACGCAAGAATAATTGTGAGAAAAAAAACTGTCATCTCCAAGCAAAACATTTCACCAAATCTCAAACTATATCTTGGCAACTCCGAACTTGATGCGACACATACTAAATTAAAAAAAGATCGTGGGAAAGTTTTAAATTGCTCGAAGCGCACCTTTTTCGTTTCTTCTTTTTTCTGCCCTTGGAGTCCGTCTGATGACTACTTTGTTTGTCGTCTCCCTTCAACCTTGAACTGCCCCGCGGAGAAGTTGGAACCTTCACGGACACGTAAAGCTTCTTTTTCTTGGGATCCCCTCCGCGGGAGAGCTTCTTCATGGTTTCTTGCATCTTCGGGGACTTCAGGGCGTCCTTGGCCATCTTCCTTGCCAAATTCTCGTTTCCGGCTCTAGATACTCTGCCGTCCATCGTGTGCACGCCGTGTAACCTTGAGCTGTGCTCATTGGACATCCTGCTGTTCCTAGTTGCTTGTCTCTTCCGCGCGATAGAACCTCCATTCTCGTTCGCAAAGAGATCGTCCCTCCTTACTTTCGCTACCGCTTTGCTCTTGTCACACGGTTCGTGCGATAATTTGTTGGCGTTGGCCTCGATGCACACTGCGCTGATTAGTAGCGATACGATCATGGTCAACCTGTTTGATCGAGGAACATTTACGCCTGAGTTTCCCAATTTTCTATTAAACTTTCAACGATGACTGATCGATGTATACCTAAATAAACTTAGCAGCATTCCTCTGCAAGGTGAATCGATCGATAAATCGGCGCTGGTTCCATTGAATCGACGTAGACTGGTGAACAAAATTACACGACACCCCATTTAATTCTCGTTATCGTGTGTATATACATACTGATTTCGGTAAAAAGAAATATGCGGGTAGAGAAAAACGGGTAGAGAAAAACAGTTTAAATATAACTGCATACAGTAATGTTTAAAAAACGAGATAGGACAAAATTGTAAGATACCAGCTTTGGTCTCTCGGTTTTGCTTGCTTCACGTTATCGCACTTGTTTTAAAAAAAGTTCAATAATTTATTATAGCAAAACTATAAAACTAAAGTTATCCCATGAGGCAAATTGTTAAATGACACCGAGAATATAGAAATTTTACAATTGAAAGTGGAAGAAAAACAATCTGAGAAAGATATCGCTTAAAATTGAAGAGAAGGAAAGGAGAAGAGATCAAGAAGATCGTCAGCCTTGTATGAAAGAAATAGAGGAGCGACATTAAAATGTGCATCGAATGCAGTCCTTACAGCAAGGCAAATTTTAGTTGAATGTAGTTTAATTGTTTCAATAAAGACAGTGGAATGAGTGATTCAACAAGCTAAACAACCTAAAAATAAAAGAATTTGCTGTGAAACTGAACTAGACTTGATGGTTGAAAGTATTTCTTCCACGACCTTCGAAAAATATACAAAAGTTTTAAGTCGTCGTCATTGTGATGGAGGTTCGGTAACGTTATGGACAGAGATAAACAAAAATTCAATTTATTCATGGCTGGTTGCTTAAAATTGGTCAAAGAGCAAATTCTTTTAGCACAGAAAAATGTCTTATAACTTTCTCGAAACGAAAATACAATATTTTTGTTGAAATTGAAAGATTGACGAAGACATTAGTTTAAAATAAAACATTTTACATTATATGCGACACTGTTTACGACAGCTGTATTACAAATTCCTTTTCTCAGTAATTTGCATGGTGTCTTACAATTTTACCTACCGTACACTGTACACTGATGAATAATGCTACCTGTACCTCACTTGCCACCGCGCACGTTCATCCCAATATTCTCTTCGACTTCTATCCCCGTCAAATACGATGAAAATATTTTCTGCGCTAATATGTCCTCCCACAGGGTGACATATCCTCGATAGAGGTTGGCAAAAGGGCGCTCGCGCGACACTCGATGCTCGTTTCTCGGCGACCAACTTTTGTCATCCCATCCCATCGATTAGCCCGGTTTCACACGTCGCGCTTTCTCGGCCGTCGAATGAAATGGCACGCACCCTTCATTATCTCGCGCGACTCCCTCAAAGCGCGCACACCTTGTACAAGTGGCCTTTGAGGACCGCGGAATAAAGGGTGGCACCGGAGACACCGGTCCATTTGTTTGCTCTGGAAAGCGCAAGCGCCCGTTTAAATCTACGGGTACACGCATCGCACACGCGTGTACGGTACACGCGTATATATCTCCCGCGTAGGGCCGATCCCGGTGCGATCAAAGTGACTTGGAACCGTGCCAAGTACACGGCGTCGGCCTCAATTAGTCAGATATTACGTACGAATGTCCTACACGCGGCTACTCAGCATTAATAACACGGAAATGAACTTATAGCCGTCTTTTGCGGCGGCGGCGCGTCCTTTTTTCATCCCTTTAACGATGTACCTGGCTAATATCGCCCGAAGAGGAGCTTCCGAGCTTCTCTTGTATATGTCCGACATGTATATCATTAATAAACGAAGTAATTGTAATTTGGTAGTTTTTACCGTCAAGTCAATTTTTTAATTCGATTGGAAGTTTATATTTGTTTCCAATGTGGTTAATAGCTGGACAATCTTGAAGGATATGAGTAACTGTAAATTCAACATTGCAAGTGTTGCATTTGTTGGGTGTCTTCTTCGACATCAAGTGTTCGTGTGTTAACGTTGGCTGCCAAACAACCATCCTCAAAAAATGCAGAGTTAAAGCTTATCACAGAGATTACTTCTTGAACTTTTTTTAGATGGTATGAATTTCTTCAAAATTAAGTTTTGAAGATACGCGAAGAATTGTCTCACCCATATATGACCGACGGGGCAGTCTCGTCTCAAAGGAAAACAGTTTCAAAGTTTCTCCAGTGGTAATTTTGTCGTACATTTCTGCCTCTAATAAAGACCTATCTTGCAGAGCCTTTAATGGATGGGGTTTAATGGACTGTTTGGAAGAAGCGGTCGCTCCTGGACAGAGAATAACAAACCGTTAGACTATTGGGACACCGTGGGTAAGCTCGGAGCCATTTTCCCCGTCGACAGAATCACGCACGATTCTCAGCCGCATTTATCACGGAAACGTAAACATTCCGGGGACCTTTGAATATTGTGGTATCGAGTAAGTAGCAGAAACTATGCATGGAAATAGTGTATTATTTTGATAGAATGAATGAAATTGATTATTTTGTACAACGTTCGTTTGTGCCACACAGGGGACGGAAAAGGAGCAACAAGGGGATAATGTATATACCGAGGAAGCATATTTCGTCGGTCGTAAATGTACTTAGGCAGTAAGTTTGCTCGGTACAGCGTATTAAAACCAAGTCAGAACGCAAATAGACTCCCAACGATCCGTCGAAGTACCATCGGCGCCGGACAGAAGCCGGCTGTGAGGGAACAGGAAAAAGGACGAGTCGCGTGAGTAGCGTCTAGCTAGCGTGGCCGGAGAAATTATGGTCGGCACAACGGATCGCAACACACAACGTACATATCGGCGTTGGACTAGCAGAGAAATCCCTGGAGACGCGTACGCATTGATTATTATTAGAACCAGCCAAAGTACAACCGATCTACGTTCGTCTGGGAACGTTATTGTAAGTGCACGCGACGACCAAGATAACTCGACCCTCGGCCATTCTGGATCACGATTTCTCCATGCGGAAAGATTTTCGCCTGCGGTCGCTTCTTTTTAACTATTGACAATGAGACAATGAGAATGACAATGATGAAGATGATGATGAAGATGATGATGATGATGATGATGATGATGAGGATGACGATGACAATGACAATATCTTTCTTAGTCGACAATGATGCGTTAACGTTTTTAATCAACAGAATACAAATATTCCACAGAATGATATTCAAACCGTTAATACGATTTATATTTAATTACACGTTTCCTTGCAGTTTCAAACACATCTCAGACACCCCGTCTGAGAGTTACATTCTTGTCATGCGATACTTTAAATAAGATAATTCACAAATTGTGAAGAAATGTTCATTGATCTGCGCATTGAAATCTGTATTAGAGGGACTTCATGCTAGTCTTAGATGATCCCTTGGACAGCCGATTGATTTGTATCATAATGCTTGTGACCCTAGGAAGAAAAAGAATCGGTTAAAAAGAAACGTAAAGAAATTGTGTTGGTTGAACAAGGGTTACTTTAAACATTCTAAGAGCGCAAAGAAACATGTGCAACTGACTTTATCAACTGCATTACTGACTCCGTTAGCTCGATCACGGAGAACTGGACTGAAATCAAAAATAGTTTCCGTTGATGCTATTTTGACGAAGTTGCGCCGATCTTTTAGTAGGCAAACACACACCAGAGCAATGGAGGAAGCACTATAACGACGTAGCTGTTATTGCACAGCAATTCTGTTTACGAACATGGTTTAAAGACGTCGCCGGGCGATCGCGCAGCGTTAGTTAATTGCGTAATCGAGCATTTCTGATTATTCAATTAAGCCTTGGCGCGCGTACAGACGATTCGACGAACACGAATCGGAACACAAAGAGATTAGGAATTAATCCTGCCATCGATATAGGAAGCCGGTATTTATTGCGGATTGGAAATCCGGATCTAATGGATGAGATATCGTTAACATCGATAAATCAGGATTGTGTAACGGTCATCCGTCAATTAGTGTCTGGCGTGGTTACAACCACGGCGGAAGTTGAGGACGAGTACCAAAGGTCGCCGTGATTGCGTTCTTCGAGCGAGAGAAATCTCGTTATTGGATCTGATACTAGCTTTAGATCTATAATCATACTTCTTTTTCATGTATAATTTTGTAAGAGAAAAAGAAGTAGTTTGTATCCCTATATTTTTATTAGTAGTCAACTATCGATGTCGGAGAAAAAAAATTTGATTTCAATTTAGCAGTAATGAATAACATAAAATTAGTCACAAAAGTCTCTATCTACCTATTATCGAAGCTCCAACGTAAACGCAGCCTCAAACATATAAGAAAATATTGACACGTAAAGTCTTGAATGGATCAGCCTCGGTCCCGTAAGGGTTGGAACATGAAAGTGTAAGAAAACACACAAAATTGGACGAGGGGTCAAGATAAGATGACCTCCGGTATAGGTTCGCAAAAACCAGCGAGTCCAGCGAGACTCGTGGGTTTAACAACAGGTGCGTTCTTCTCGCGGCGAACGCGATAACCGTTGAACAACAGATCGTGGTTGGCCCGCGACTCGGCTCGGCGTCGCGTCGCGTCGACGGTCGTCGTACGGTAGCGAAAGAAACGAAGAAAGGAAAGAAGACCACGTCGACGGCAATGAAGAAGACGAAGAAGAAGAAGAAGAAGAGGCAGAAGAGAAGCGTGGAGGGTGTTGGGACGCGTTGCGGCTGGCATTGGTAGCAGTCTCGAGATAGCCGCCGGCTGGCTTCCTCGCCGCCTCGGGGGATTTATTCGGGGATTCCGAGCGCAAAGTGGCGAACGATATATATCCAGCGGGTCGATCCATCGATCGTGCGCAGATAGAGTGATCATCGCCTGGGGTGGCACCGGTCGCCTCGATCCCGATCGAGAAACCTCTCCTAAGTAAAACCGAACGTTTCTTTCTCTGTTAGGTGAGACACCGACATTTCCCTGAGTCTCTTTTCCGCCTCGTTAGTTCTTTCCTCTTTCCTCTGTCCGCGCGCGCGCGCGCGCGGCGTCACCGTGTCAGCTCTTCGTCGTGCTATTTTCGTGAGTGTTGTGCAAGTGTCGAACGCATTCAAGCGGCATTCGAACACCGTGCTGGGCTCCGTTCGCCGGATCGAACGATCGAAAACGAAACCACGTCCAGCGAGCGGGTCGCCTCTTTCTCGAGCCCGTGCTCTGCTCTGGTGAGACCGCCGCGTCTCGTCGCGTCGCGTCGCGTCGCACCGCGTTAACGCTCCCCCTTTTTCGCTCGGTCCGGTCGCTCGTCCCCTGCGACCGCAAAACTTTTCCGCCTCGATCGTTCACCGTTGTTGGCCTTGGACGACGATGAGGCCCTGCCGCTGTGCGCGATCATTTCGCCCGATTATTTCGGGACACGCCGCGGAAACGAGAACTGTCCACGTCCACGATCGAGCACGCTTGGACAAGCGTAACGCGACGCCTCGCATCACCGGTGATCCTTTCCGAAAAGTCGCATTACGCGGACGATTACGCGGCCCCCGGATCCCGGAATGTTGGAACGTTCACGAGCGCGGCCTTGGGGGTGGCTGAAAACGCCAAGCCGCGCCGCGCCGCACCGCGCGCGGCCTGCTGCTTTTGTTTTCGAACGCGGAGAAATAATGCGCTCGCCTTTAAAATAGACATAAGCTCGAGCAACTCTTGCGTTGCTCGCGATAAACACCGAATGGAATTTAATCCTCGTGCGCCGTTCGCGTAATAGTTGCATCGATGCTCTGTGTACTGCGACTGTATCAACGTACACGTCGAATTAAGGAGAAATTCACAATATCTCGATTGTGATACAGCAGGTTCTAGCTCATTGAACTCCCGGTCAAATGCCCGTTTTTTCCGCGCACCGCGTTCGTTACATTTTGTTTGCGCAATGTAGTTTAGTAGTGGAAATGGTGTTGATCGCGGCTTCGATTCAACAGTGGGGGTGTCATGGGTGGGAAATCTTATGCTATTGACTGGACACCTCGTTCATTGCGAAAACCTCGGATCTTGCCTGAAATTACAGAATAAAAACTAGGCTCAATGTTCAGACTGGACTATCTGTACAAGGGTTAAACAATTCGATTGATTAGATGAATATTATTATATCGATTTAACGGTCGTATCGTGTTCATCTTCTGGTCGTCAAGGTGGTCACCGGGTTGACAGATAAGGCACGCTGTCAACTTGCCACGCGGAAGCACATGGACAGGGTGCAAGAAATCTTCCAGTGGTTGTCCCCCGCTCGCCCGGTGCCGACGCGTCTGTGATTAATCGGTTCGCATTGTGCGAGAGTGATTAATGATTTTCCCGATACGTCGTGAGGTTGGTCGAAGAAATAGACTGGAAGGTCGACCGTCTCGATATCGATCGCGACCGTTGTGCCGGAAAATCGATCAATTACAGTCCGTCAGTGAACGAAATCGAAAGACAAATGAAACACACGGTAGCAAGTTCCGGACGAGCCGGAAGGATGAAATTGCAGTTTCGTGTCTGGCAAGCGACGTGTTCCGGGCGAACGCGTCATTTGGGGGATACAAGGTTGCACGGTGGCCGTACCCGCCTTTCGCGACCAGTAGATGACATCGTCCGCTCCCCTAATAAACGTATCGCGGGCGAAATGAAATTCTGTGTTACGTGCTCAAGGTGCCTCATAAAATAGCCGTGCTATTTTACTGGCACAGTTTCCCCCGCGAGTCGAGAGCGTCTAGTGAATCAAACCGTGGGGTTCAGTCATACGAAGGCCAAGTTTTTAGGTTCGCGGAAAGATGACTAAACCGGAGAGAGCGAGAGAGAATGAGCGCGACCGTGAAGATGGAAACGCGACCGAGCGAAAGCGTCGAACTCCGATCGAATCGAACCGCTCGATTTCAATAGAAAAGGAGTTGCTGCTTGCATTATTTAGCCAACCAGATTTTTTTAAGGCCCCGCAACGAATAATCGATTCACGATCGATTTGTATATTTTGAAATTACGAAATTGCTGCTGGGAGCTTGCCAAACGTGTAAAGGGTGCCTGAACAAACTTTAGCTCCCGTTTGGAAAATTATTTTTCAGACTCGACTCCGATGTTGCTACGATAGACATCGGATACGGTTTAATTGGGTTTCTTTAATTAAACGAGTATATTTGCATTTGGAGTCATCGAAGTTAGAGATCGGGGGTGTTCATCGACCGGTACAGCTTTTATTAACTCCCAGTCGGCGAATCGTTTCTTCTAAACTTTTTAAAGTTTATTGTCGTTACGAGGATCTCCTTTAAATGAAAAATCATGATTATTTTCTTGCGTTTTACAATTTCGTTGGGATGGATTGATCTTTGAGTTGATCCAAGTCCCGAAACGGGTGTATTTCCATTGAACAGCGCGAATGCCAGCAACGCACGAGGATTATCGACGAGGCTCTCTCGATCACGCTGTTGCAGGCCGCGATCGTGGGTCGTAAACCGCAGGATTTATTTGTTCGCGACTTCGTATGAACCTCCGCGTGGATCTCGGCGTCGAAATCAATGGCGGAAGTGACCCGATTAGCAGCGAAACACAAGAAAATGCGGCCAACCCCGCACAGTGCTAGCGGGCCAGCCAATCAGACGAACGAATACGGGTGCTGCGTGTCGGAAATAGATTTCGCTTAAACTAAAGGTTGATCCACCGACGCCGCGTTAACCATCTACGTGGATCGTTCGATTTGTCGCCCAACGAAATCGATCAAACCGTTGGGTGGCCTAGTCGGTCCTTGGATCGCTTTAGACTATCTTCTCCAACATGAAACTGTAGTCGCATTAACATTGTATCGCCGTAAAATGTGTATATTCGTCATTAACGTGGAATCAGTTTGATTTCGACAGCCCAGATCAAGTCAAGGGGTAGTTAGTTACTTTTGAATTTTCTAAATGACTCCGTGGACTAAGTATCGACGCATGATTATGATATCGACACGTGATTTGCTTAAGTTATCGGTTATAATGCGTCTGAAGTTTTCGTAACACGTTATTCCGGTATTATCGAAAAATCCGGGAAAAAAAGAAAGATCATCGTTAGAAGATACAGCTCGATCATTTTAATGTCGATAACTTACCGTCTGGCCAGAAAACAGTTTCCACGATTGCTGAAACACGGTGCTCGAATTGAGGTGGCAGCACCGTTACGAAAATTCAAAAGCAATCCTCCTACCGAATATAATTAATTTTATTACAATTACGGCGACTGTGCCGATCGTTAAACGCTAATGCATTTCCGTTTGTGCTTCCATGTTTCAGAATGATGGTGTAATGCGGAAAACACTACAATGGCTTCGCACACTTCGACTACATCTAAACAGGGCAAGTTATCTTTTCCTCTCCCCTCTTCTCCACTGTTTGATCAATTAACTATACACTCCCCCATAAAACAATAGAATTGAGAATTAAAATCATTTTATCAACAATTCTTTAAATCTGTGAACAGGCGTCTCATCGGAGATAACTCGAGTCACCAGAAGAGAGGGAGGCACAATCGCGTCATCAGGCAGGGTGAGTGCCACTATCGTTTACTTTTCTCCCCTGAATTATTACCGATAAGAGATCGGAAAACTCGAAGAAATTAGTTGAAAATTAGCCGATGCCATCAGACATAATTTTATTAACGAGAAAGAAATAAACGTGATTCGAGCCATATTCGGGAGGCCGAAGCGTTGGTCGATTACAAATATGGCAGCCACTTTCCGGGTGCGCTGCAAATGGAAGACCGCGCGGGTAAAGGGCGGAACATCAAACGTTTTTGAGTAATTGGTTAAACGGCAACTAACAAGACGTATATGCCTTCACGCTAAATACGTTACGTCACGATACCACCATCTAAATTAAACTAAAACCAAGGCGCACCACGACGGTAGATAGAATATCTGGTTCGATGCCAAAGCCTGAAGACAACCAAGAACTCACCGCCATTCCAACTACTCCCGCAATGCACGAACACGTCCCTCATTCTTCTCGGGGATCGTTCTCCTCCTCCTCCTCTTCAGCATCTGTCGCTCCCTTTCGCTGGCTCTCTCACCCCTTAATTCAACCGGACGAATTCTTTTTTTCCTGGTGCCGGTGCCGTGCGACATGATTTATACGAAATGCATTCTGTCGGCGTTTCACGCTTCCTGGAAGAACGGTTCTGTTAGCATCCGTCGCGGCCGACGCCATGCATGCCACTCGATTCAGACACGTCTCGGATCCGTCCTTAATTAGGCCTTAATTAATTGTAAAATATCTGCCGGTCTTCGGCACGCCAACCTGCGATCGCAAGAAAAGATGCCCCATCGCTGGCTTTCTCTAACGAGAATAACCGAACCACGAGTTTGTTAATGATCATGGCGGCGGAAACGCAGAGACGCTGTACAGCACGAAGATCGGTGTGCATGAGCAAACTCTCGTGGCTTATTTTGTGAAAACTAGGATGAGGAACAAGTTCAATTCATCAACTATAAAATTCCTTGTGGTAAGAGCAGAGATGTCATTAATGTTTGTTACCATAGGGGAGATCGGGGCAACTTGATTCAGGAGCAGGTTGATGTTATCTGGACACTGTATATACGTAACACATTTTTGGCTAGATATTTAAGATTCCACGATGGAATTTGTTTGCGCAGGCGTGGACAGTTGTTATTCAATGTTTTTCACCGCCGCGTCGCACAAGTTCAGTTTGCATTGATCGAGTAAACATTTTATAGCTTATTTCGTACGTATTTATCTAAATATTTCACTCACAACATGTAAAGAAAATAATGTTCGAAGAATATTTTCGAATACCTTTTCTTGTCTTTTAAAAATGTGTATGTGCTACAAACGCACGAAGATCCGCACTTTATTTACAACAAACCGACATCGATCTTTTCATTTTTCTCGATCCGAGATGAACAATGGATGTTATAAATAAGCGTAAGGACAGAATGAGTTTCTCGTGCCTCCATTTATGTGTCACAATGTCTATCGCGAACTCGCTAGTAAGTATTTCGTTCAAGTTGCATACTTTTAGATGACCGACGTATAAATATCAGCGTGGGGCATCGGGGTTAAAATAGGATGACAGGTAGCTGATTACGAAACCGTTCTCTTCCGGTGCAACCTTCGAAAAGATAATTGTTTCTTCTATAATTATTTTGCTTGGAATACTGACAACACGTGCGCGCGGTAACAGTTTCTGTTGTCTCGACAACGACCGTTCCCGCTTCCGTTCGATTCTTTGCTACCCTCGATAATTCCGCGGAATCAAAGTTCATCGGTTTATATTCGAATGATTTTGGCAGTACATCAAACCGCCTGATCCGCGCCAATGATCGTTCGTCGCCTGTCCCGTGGCTCGCGGAGAAAGTCTTCGGTATTTACTAATAGTTCTGGCACTTGACAAGAACCAGCGCCGAGCAGCGTTGTGTTCAGAACAAACAGCCGACAGCTTCTCATCGTTGTTCAGTAACAGCGATATTAATTCGTTGTTACATGCAAAAACAAATTCCGAGCCCGTGATTCGTACAATGTAGACTCTGCATGTCGATGACCGCACACGTGGCCCTTGTCAGCGAGGGATCCTCTAATTGCGGAACCGGTGCAGTTTCGTTTATTTTCCATACGAACATTCCTCACCGAAAGCATGTTCCAAGACGTTAGGATGCGTGTACAAGCCGCAGGAAATGCTCTATTCCTCAAGTTCTTCGAGATATCGACCACTAATCGCCCCGCTAATTGGCTATCGCGAAATTTGTATTTCTCGCTTTTCCCATGTTCCGATCCGTCCGTAAACTTTCGAGTCTCCAAGAATCTGCGAAATTCCTTCGCGATGAGTCTTTCGAGTCTTCTCGTCAGAAACCGCCAGGGACAGCTTGCCAGATGAACTATACAAATGGAGTCAATTGACAATTACCCAAATTCCCGGATTTATGTACGTCAGATTTGGCATTCCTCTGGCCGTAAATCGCCGTCTAAATCGGTGTTTTGTAAGGAAGCGCACGTGAATGGTACGTACCGCATTCTCGGCGGGCTCGCATAGATAAAACCATCGGCACCGTCTATTACCGCGTCGGTGTCGGTTTTCAAGGTGACTCATCTTATATTTCACTTAACGTGGAATAACTCTATCGAGTCGGCCCGACCAGAGACGATTTAATTAATTTATCGTCACCGTTTCCGCGGGCAGGCGATGTCAAATGATTTAATTCCTTGGATCCCGCGCGACCGTTTTTCGGTGACCGTCCCGAAGGACGTTCAAATAGGGTACAGTAGGTCCTCGCTTGTTGCACTCCCGATCACATATGCTTGTACTTCACGCGAACCCCGTTCACTGCATTTTGCTCATGTAAGGTGAGGAATTTAGCTCTGTGGAAATGGTAATTTCTTGGTGGTGTGGAAGACTTATATACCCCGTGACAAAGCTATGAGACAGAGCTGCTCAACATACCTATTAGCGGACAAAGGCGCCCGCGGATGCCCGTGGGCACAGCTACGGGCAAAGCTACGGGCAAGTGACAGCGGAGTGGGGATAGGCCGTAGCGCAGCCGTAGCTGGCCACGTAGCTGTGACAATGCGTGTCATAAATACATGCAGCCTTGCCCGCAGGGGATGGGGCTTCGTGCCCGCCGATCTGTGTATGCCCAGGGCAGTGTCGCCAGATCAAGACTTGTTCCCCCACTCTAATTTCCCTTTCTACCGCGCTATTCCCCACGCTTCCGCCGCGGCCCGATCACGTGACGCGTTCCGTCTCTGTCGTACATACTCCGGTACTGGCAGAGACAGGGTAACTTTTTCCCCCCAATTTGTGCTTCCTCCCCACATCTGGCGATACTGGCCCACAGCTAGAAAAAAAGTGTATTCTAGTATGAATTTTTCTTCCTTCATTTCTAATGTTATTGTTTACATTATGGTCTTGGAGAATAAATCTCTATAAAACACATTTCACTCTCTGTCTACCACCATACTTTCCAATGATGAACCCTATGAATAAGTTTTTGAACATTTGATGGACGTTACAATTCGTGATAAGGTAGTAACCACGTTATCAACAAAATTAGGCGAAAAATGGTTTCACATGCCTCAACTTTTCGCCCTCGTATGAGAATATTTTTCGCTGGGAAAGGGCTCATTCGAAAGAGGAAGGTTCAATGCAGCGCGTGTTGGCCATTAACTGACGAAATTATGCAAAATATTTTGTAATACAAGTGTTAGAAGTAGGTCAAAATTTGATGATGTGCATTCCACGGAATCCAAGCATTTTTATGCCATTGGATGAGTTTTCTGGATGAAATCGGGGGTAGCGCGCGCTAGAAAATATCTCCAGCTACAAATTGAGCTATATTTTGTCTTCTTTTTGTATTCTCTGCGAAATAAAGCCAAAAACTTGGAGCGCGTTTCTGACGTCAGAATTCATGATATCGATAATACAGAGCAAAAAACGTGACAAATTTAGTCACATGCTTAACCCTTAACGGACTAGTACCGCCATATAAGCGGCATGGCACTTTTACTTACTGGGTCCAATGCCGCGTGTATGGCGGCAAAAATCAAATTTAAATTTATAATATAAATATTTTCCTTTCTATACTTGATATATCAGGACCTTGAATAAGTTCTCGCTGTTTCTTTTACAAAATAAAAGCTTTATTTAAATTATAAGGAACAAAAACATTTCATTCAAAGTATTGCCCATCACTAGCGACCACTTTCTCCCATGTTTCTGGCAGTATATGAATTCCGCGTCGGAAAAACGACATGTCTTTTGAGGCTATCCAAGAATCGATCCATTTTGTAGCTTCTTCATGAGAATGAAAGCGCTGGTCAGCTAGGCCATGTGCCATCGAACGGAATAGGTGAAAATCAGAAGGGGCTATGTCAGGTGAATACAGCGGGTGGGGTAGAACTTCCCATTGAAGCGTTTCCAGGTAGGTTTTCACTGGTTTTGCAACATGAGACCGAGCGTTGTCATGTAGCAAAATCACTTTGTCGTGTCTCTGCTCGTATAGCGGCCGTTTTTCTTTTAAGGCTCGACTTAAACGCATCGATTGAAGTCGATAGCGCTCCCCCGTGATAGTCTCATTCGGTTTGAGCAGCTCATAATAAATTACACCCTGCTGATCCCACCAAATACAGAGAAGAAGCTTCGAACCATGGATATTTGGTTTTGCAGACTATGTTGATGCATGGCCGGGCTTACCCCACGATTTTCTACGCTTTGGATTATCGTAGTGTATCCACTTTTCATCGCCAGTCACGATGCGGTGCAAAAAACATTTTCTTTTCTGCCGTTGAAGCACTAGTTCACACGTGAGAAAACGCCGTTCGACGTCTCTCGGCTTCAATTCATACGGTACCCAATGTTCTTGCTTCTGGATCGTTCCTAAAACTTTTAAACGTTCTGAAACAGTTGACTCATCTACTTGTAATGTTTTTCCAAGTTCTGCTAGCGTCTGACATCGGTCTTGATAGAGTAATTCCTCCAACTTTTCGTCTTCAAATTTTTTCGGTGCGCCAGAACGTTCTTTATCCTCAAGTTCAAAATCGTTATTTTTGAAGCGTCCAAACCAGTCTCTGCATGTCGTATCCGACAAAGCATTGTCACCATAAGTCTCAACAAGAATTCTATGTGCTTCAGCTGCAGATTTCTTTTGAATAAAGTAGTGCAATAAAATTCCCCGCAAATACACTTTATTTGGCACAAAAGTAGACATTTTCAGAACTAAGAAAAAATTACTTTGTTTACACTAAAGTGAACTACCATACACTGAAATTTAAGGTTAGATACACTACTACCTTGCATGTGTGTTACCATTCGAAATTCCACGAACGGGGTACTGCTACTGCCATTTTTGAAGAAACAGCGAGAACTTATTCAAGGTCCTGATAAAAATGTTGAGTCCACAGTTTCTCTTCGTATGAAAAATAGCTTGGACCTGGTGGGAAGTCGACTTGAAATACTTCCGGACCGTTAAGACTCGTCGGATCAAGACCAAGACGGATCAGACGGTTAAGTTTGTGTCTGAAGGCTGTGAACGGAAATTATACAGCAGTTACCGACCTGCTGACTCTGCAAAAGTTACGTGACTACCCTTGGCCCTTAATCATTCTGTTGCAATGATTACTCGCACAGATTATACATTTGTACTTTGTCCAGGAAAGCTTGATTCGCAAAAGGGTGAATTTGGTGTGCAAAGGGGTGAATTCAGTTTGCAAAATAGTGAATATGACTTACAAAAAGGGCGAATTTGCAGTACAAAGCCTGCAACGTTGCATGTGAACGACTCGATACGATACGGATGAATCACGCGGGCGGGCGCCGCGGACGCGTTCGGTTCCGTCCAGGATGAAATCTGTAATCTTTGGCAGACCATCAACACGGCCGATTAAGGAACGCGTCAATGTGCCAATAGACGCCGCTACTTCGAGGCGAAAACTTAACATCTACTTAGTTTCGGTGAATAACGACAGCCTGTCAACCGGTTGTTTGGCAAGTTAAAAACTGTAAACCAGGCCCCATTGGCAACGGGCACAATGTTCGGTCATGTTCTCGGTACCATTTTTCTTTCATCGCGTCCGTAGGTTACTTACGACAGTGTCGTGTTTTCACCGAATCGTGAGCATTCCTTCGTCGCGAAGCATTTATTCAACGTGTATAGAAATAATGCGATAAGAACCATAAAATGCGTCCAGGCACAGACAAATTCTTGTAGCTTACGATCGAGCTGTCGCGTCGCTCTCGTAAATTATTGCCACGGAACCGGCCAAAACGCCGTGACAGAAACAATTCGAAATAAATCAGTATCAGCCTTGGACCGTCGCGCGGGTACTACTTAGCTGTAAATCGAATCATTATCGTCAATCATTGTGATAAAACGTTCTTAAACGGGGAGCGACGCTTTAAGAAACGGTATGCACACTTTGCACCTTCAAGAACGCGAAAATAATCAGGACAATTGACAGAATGTACTAGGTTGTCCCAATAGTTTCTTTCGCAATGTGTATATTTAATATTGTTAGATAACAAGCAACGCGATCACCTTCAACATAGACACGAGATTTAATTTCTTAAAAAATACGTTTTTGTAAAACGTACTCTTGGGACGATATTTCTTTATGTATTTATAGTTCCTGAAGATCTTTGGAAAGAAATGAAATAGAGAAGATCACCGAATGTAACATGAATGCAATAATAATTACAATGAAGCAACAACTGACACCATTTTCTTTTTATTAAGGGTTTGACATTCTTCAAAAAGTTCCAAAATTCTAAAACTAAATTGCTGAACGTACAATAAATTTAAAGAAACCATAGAAAGTGGAAATATTAAAATTCTGAATATAAAAACGCACAATTACATAAACATTTCGAATAGCGAAGTTCTTGATAGAAATAATGAAGTTGCAAAAGTCGTAAAAGATTAAAGCGAATGGTACGCGTCAGACTGCCATTTTGGTCCGAAATGCGCGTGTTTACCATACTTAAAGGACCAGTAAGTCTCCGCACGTCGTTCAGTTTGATGAATCACTCATAATTTAATATACAAAGCTATCAAGCCAAGTTTAAACGTCTCTTATTATAGCACCAGCTTTCGACTCCGAACCAAAATTGTTTGTCATTTTAATTACCGTAGATCTGTAGCCGGCACAGATTGCTGTGCAACCGAGGCACGTTCCGCTCGTTTTTTGGCGTAAACATTATCGTTCCCGGGTGTGGAGTTATTGCTGCCAGCCCCTCGACCGTCTGCTAGTCGTTATGGGATTAACAACCGAAACGAGCCGAAATCCCGTTTTGAGAAACATCATTCCGACGTTATCGTTTCTTAGAAGGACTATGGCAGTCTATAGCGTTCGTTCGAATCCGTTCTACTCTGTTTACGACGATTTTGGCCAAAGGAATAGGAAAAACAAGCGAATTGCGTTCGACGATTATGATCGAACGTTCCTTGCTACATTTTGCGACAAGATCGAGACGCATCTGTTGGCAACGAAGCGTGCACGCCTATCAAAATTTACCGGCGTTTTAATAAGTATTCAACCGATCGTTCGAGAGGAGTGGGAAAAGCGTGAGGAAGACACGGCGGGTCTCAAGTTGATTGAAAAATGGTAACAGGTGTCTTATTCATCTTTCGCAAATTGCGTACGATGACACGCGTACGCGCCAGATTTATTACCCACTACATCACTTGGGCTGCTCGGATGTATATCGAAATAAATAAACTTGCTTGTCGGCGGCATTAGTTATCTCGACAATAACCGATTTCCACGCGACGACCGTGTTCGATAAAATTATTCGATTCGCCCGGCTTTCCCGCCGATTAAACCCTCCTCGGTTTCCGCTTCCCTGTTGCTCAATGGTTCCCACGATTTTCCCGCGTGTTCGCCGCGGATGGTTGCGCTCCTTCGATAATTTTAGAGGATCAAATCGGGCGCAATATTTCATATCGCGGCGTAACCAGGTCGAGAATAGTTTCTCACGCCCGAACCGCCCGGAAAAGCGGCACGATTTATATCAAATAATGACGCAACCGGTCCTAAAGAAAGAAATCGGGGCCTGCAGTAGGCGGTCGTGGCAACAATCGACACGCTTTAAATAGCGGGGCATCAACATTGCCCTTTTCCATCCCTGTTTGCTAAATAGCTGCTGACCGATTCGGCTCTACTCGCGTTTTCGATATTTCTGTTTACCATACCCAACCGACTGGGCGTACCATTTCTGTTCGGTAGGGTGAATGTACCAGTAAGTGACCAGTTAAGAGTAAGATCATGCTACAATTATTTATTACTTACTGGTACACTCACCCTATATACAGTCAAACCTGTTTTTACGCGGTAGATAGGGACCGCATAAAAGAAACTTCATAAATAGCTATAACAAATAATTTTTTACAACATATTAAAGAAAATTTTTTTTGTGCGGTGGAGAAGGATCGCATAAAAAAAGTCTCACTTAGAAAATATGTCAAAGATTTACGAAATAGCGAGAAAGTGCTTTCCAAACAAAATAATTAAATTACACATGGAAACATTTTAAAAAAATTTAATTTTTCATTTTAAACACGGAGAAATTTTCAAAATTCACATAATTTAATACTACTCGTCATAGTCCAGAACGCGCATCTTCTTGTGATAAACTGATTCAAAATCGCTTTCGTCACTTGAAGATATTAGAGGTGATTTATTTTTTGTTACCATGAAGTCAGTTTTTGCGATGACGGTTGTTTGATCAACTGCTTGTAAACGTCACAATAGCCAGATGTACATGATCGAAGCTCGTTTTGGAATCTCAAACTCCTTTCGGAATTGTTACCTACTTTAAGAAAATGCTTTTCCAATTTGTTGCAAAGCAAGGGTGTTATAATGCCAACACCGTTGGTATTCATATACCGCATAAAAAAAATCGCATAGAAAAGGACCGCACAAAAACTAGTTTCACTGTACAATTTTGAAAAGTGGGAAGAATTTCACTTTATCCACTCTTCTTGTAGTCAAAAATATGTTCCTGATTTTATTAAAATTGATAAAACCCCTTGGACATACATAATGTCGGTAAAAGTGTTGACATCTCCCCTGTGCACATAGTTTTCGAGCAAATTTAAGTAGCAACCAAAAAGACCATAAAATTACTCGAACCTTATCACGTATTTAGATTTAGTAAACCATTTTCGTTTAGCGCCAACTTGAAATTCATCGACAATTCCCAAATCTAAGCAACTTGAGGGCTTATGATCGTGATGAGATAGGAAATGAAAAAAAGTGGGTTTCTTAAGAATTTTTGTGTCTGGAAGATTTTAAAGAGGGTCCTTTTTAAATTCCTTTTCGAACGAAAAATGTTTCGTAAAATTGCTTTAGCAATAAATACTTCCAATGGAAAGACGCTCGATTTTTGTGAATCAGAATAAAACTGAGGATCTAAAAAAAGAAATCTCTCCTTCAGAGACTAATTATTTGTCTCTACAACAAGAGTTCAAGCATTTGAAGTTAAATCAATCATTTCGAAGATATTTCGGTCACAGATTTTGAAAACAGTTCCGAGAAACATTCTTCTATTCATAATTCCCTGTCAATACACTAGCCAAACTTTGTAAGTCTTACTCTAGCTGTAAGCTGGTACACTTAAATAAAATCTGAAGGACTGAGTTCCTTTGAATTTTTATCTGAGCACAACCCTCAAGGGGGTATTCTGATTTTCGAGACCTTTTTTCACCAATTTTTAGGAATTTCTTTCAGATCAACTATTGAACTGTTTTTATTAGGATTCTGCATACATATTTATGGGTATTTAGAGTATGCAAGTTATTTTTCTTTAAGCAGAAATAATAAAAATTGAATGAGTTATATATTTTTTATAAAATATGTTTTGAGAAGCTTGTGTTACCACGAATCCGGTCCTTCTGCTGATCGAAAACGAAAAAATGAGAAAGCATATGAATCGGTGTGAATGTGACTATGGTCTGAACCAAAATAAATGAAAAATCTTGATTATTTAATAATGGCATTTCAAACATTGTTGGCACTGTAATGAAGATCCTCTCAAAATTTCCAGTCAATCGGTCAATTAGAGCTTGAGATGCGGTGGTAACAGTTACGAAAAAACTGGTTTCGAGAAAACGCGTTTAAAGCTTCAACTAGTTTCGAAAAAATGGTCATAACTTGGTCGCCTCAATGAATTTCAGTATAAAATTTTGGGGAAAGCATTTTTAAGGTTCTATACTTTTATAAAACACAATTTTAAAAAGTAGATTTTTTGCACCAATTACACGAGAATCCCCCTTAACTAAAAGCGAACTGGCGCCTGCGAATGTTCGCCGCCCAAAATCCGCTAAAGTTAGACACGTCTTTCGAACGCGACATTTTCCAGTGAAAAAAAGAGATTGAAAAAAGGACGACGATTTGGACTGGAATCGCGTACCAGAGAATTCCCTAGGGGAATTCCCTCGGTGACGCGAAAGGCTGGTTCCCGTCCTCAGGGGCCTGAGCTAGACCCTTAGCGCGCGCGTTCACGCTCGTCTACCCGGAGCCGGCGTACTCCGTTCTAAAGATGTATTGGAGAAGTGTAAGAAGGGTAGCTATTTCTGGTCGTGGGGAGCCGAGAGACTCGTCGCGCAAACGGCTCTTAGCCACTTCGTACATCGAGTAGTCTGGCGTTCGCCGCGTATCGCAATACGTACGCATTTCGGTGGGAACAGCGCGGGATGACACGCGTGCCGGCTCCGTATCTCCTCGCAGTGATACGCGGCTAGAAACGACATCGATCCGAGGAAGATAGATCGCGCACGAGACCTACATGGTGTCCATCGAAATTCTCGTCCGAAATCCGACGGCTCGTCTGACAAGCTCTTCGCTCGCGACCAAAGCTCGCGTTCCCAACGATTCTCTAATCTCCGATTCTTCGTCTCGCGAATAGTCTGTGATTGAAGGCAATCGGTGGGTCCACGCGATCGATCTCAACGAACCTCCATCGAGCACGGAATTACTGTACGGGGTGAAAGTGGTTCGGAACAGGTGACGCCGTATATCCTACGCTAGCTGGTTCCCCTAATCCATCGTGTTCCGCGAAACGGCGTCGGTCTGACAACCGATATAGAGTGCAGTGCACCGGCGTGAAAATAGATGGTGGTTGGTGAAGATCGGTGAAAGTGACGAGGTGGAAACAGTTGCCACGTTGAATCGCCCGGGGAAGACGGATAGGGCTCGCCGCTGGTGGTTATCGTGAATTAGCGAGGATCGGGGACAGCGTGTCGTCCGCCGTGTATAATTCACGGCTGGTGGTGTCCGAGTCATCGGCAACATAAATATCATCGAACCCGCCGTACTCGCGTAATAATTCAACGGTGCCCGCGTGTCATCGAGGATTACACCACTGAAAAAAACATTCAGAGAAAACCTGGTTCTCTCGCGAGCCGATAAATCGAGGAAAAAAACGGCCGGACAGGATGAGTGATGCGGTCTGACGTCGCGGCGAGCAAATATGTCACGCTAACGTCTGTCGTCGCTTGACGCCCCGTTGCCAATCGAGAGGAGATTCGAGACAGCCAAGAATCTTCCCGCGGGTTACCTGGCGGAGGACGAAGAGGAACGGTCACAGCTTTGGTGCCGTGTTGGAGTTTCGAGGGTCGAGGAACGGTCAGCGCCACGGGGAAAAAAAGATTGTCTTTTCAACGACGAGGAAATCGTCGAATTGGCCGGCTACCAGGCGGAACGGAACGAACGAGGGCTCCCACGGAATCCTCGCAGGCATCCCGCACGTAAAAATAAACCATGGCTGTGTCGGGCCGGAGCGGGCCGGTCGCGGGTTCGACGAAAACTTTTTAACGAGCAGCCGATGGAAACGACCGAGGGAAAAGTTACGGGGCGCGCGAGCCGCCCAGGCTGAACGAATTAAAATTCCTACCGCGGCGAGCAACGAGAAAGGAGGCTGGCCTGCTGCTGGCTACACGCGTTCTCGACCAACCAATTTTTCCGAGGGAAAAAGTAATTTGGGTTACGGACGCGTCCCGAGACCGCTCGACTGCTGCGTCAGTGACGCACGTACCCGACAAACCGCGAGTACGGTTTCTCTTTATTTCGAGCGAACGAGAGAAAAATAAGAGCAGCGTGCTTGTAAAGTGGTCGGAGAAGCTTAAATGACTCGCGGCAGCCTCAGTTCGCGAGCGGACGTGCACGAAGCTGCGGGAAACCGTGCGGCATCGAGGGATTCGCTCACCTCCACGTGGACGAGTTATGGCGAGAGAGGGACAATGCGAACCGAGACGCGCGACGACGCTGCACGCGTTCACTGACGTCGACGCGGACGCCAAGAGGAAGTTACGAGCGAGTGGTCGGGAACAAGAGTCCTTTCGAGGGGATGCCAAGCTTCTAGCAGCCAGACGACATTAATTTCGGCGGCGATCAATCAAATCGCGTTAAATCTCGAATGCAACGGGGGTATCGGGAGGGGGAGAGAAATTGGATCGATGAGAGCGTGAACGAACGAACGAACCCAAGACAATGTCCTTCTGCAGGATAACCGGGCGAAGCAGGGGCCTGCCCAAGCCTAACTACTTTCCGCTGCTGCCACCGATCAGCCCAGCAGACGCGAAACGCTTCTGCCGCATCACCGGCAAATCCTACGGGCTACCCACACACCATTACATTCCAGTCCTGCTGGGCGTGCACAGCCACGACAAGTCGAAATGCAGAATCACGAACGCCTCGGGACTGGGACCGCACCACTACACCGCCGGCTTCGTTCTGGGCGAGAAGAAGAAGCACGTGATTCTCAAGGACTATCGTTACGTGTTCCCGATCCTGGAGGGCGAGGGCGAACAACAGAGAGCTCTGCGGGATTTGCTGAACACGAAACAGCCGGCTCCAGAGGAGGAAATAGCCAAGTTCGTCTACACTGTGCAAGAGCGAAGATGCAGCCTGGTGTTCCCATCGAGGCTGGAGGCGGCGGTCAGGGACGGAGACGTGAAGGACGTTATGCTGTCCAGGGACTGCGACACCGTGCTCTTCCGGCTGAAGCAAGGCAAGAACGTGTCGGTGGACTTCAAGAACCTGGAGGACTTTGAGAATCTGTACGATGGCCTGGGACCTAGGGAGGACGTGCTGAAGGAGAGAGAGAAACAGGAAGCGGAGGCTAGGAAGCGAAAGAGGAAGAGGCAGGCTGGGCTGAGTTACGCGAAGAGAATCTTCGAGGAGAAGGAGAAGGCTGCCGAAGAGGAAGAGGAGAAGAGGACGAAGCAGCTCAAGCTGAGAAGCGTGAAGGAGGAAGCCGAGGAAGCGAAGGTTGAAAGCTGGAAGAGCGTTGATCTGGAGAAGGCTAGAATTAGGGCATGCGAGCTGGTCTCTGTTACGGGTTCCCTGAAGGAGGCCGCCAAGTCTCTTCCGCAAACCTTGGACTGGAACTCGTTCCACGAGGTGGCCGAATCTTCCCTGCAACCTGTGGTCGACAAGCTTCCCACTCCTATCAAGATAGATCCTCAGATCATCGAGCAGGGTGCCTCGTCCGGATGCACCAGTCCTGTTTCGGAGAGCACCGGAGGATTCGAGGCGATATCAATCGTGAAACCATTGACGCCGCTAAAGATAGAACTCGAACCTGCTCTGCAGTCGGCCATACAGAGCATGCCGGCGAACGATATGAGGGAGGTGTCGAACGTGAACATGAAGCTTTTGGAGGCCGGCGAGCAAGCGTTGGAAGAGTTGCCGAAGGTGGAAGAGATCCCTGAACTGGTGCGGAACATCGGCAAGGGTAAGGAGACAACAGCGCACCGAATCAAAGGTCTGAAATTAGATATAAAGTCCGCGCAGAGATTTATCGCCGGCCAAACCGTGCAGACGCCCGTCGGCCCTATTTTCGTACCTGGCCAGACGCTGCAGACACCTCAGGGTCCTGCGTTCGTTCCCGGCTTGACCGTGAACACTCCTGACGGTCCTGTCCTCGTCCCAGGTCAGATACTGACGGTCAAAGAGCAGGATGATAAAAAAATGTCGGTCTTCGTGGCTGGTCAGACTTTGCCTACCGAAGAGGGACACAAGTTCCTCCAAGGTCAGACCTTCCACACCAACGAGGGAGCGAGATTTGTCCAGGGTCAGACTGTGCTCACCGAAGAAGGACCCAAGTTCGTTGCCGGTCAAATGAAACAAGACGGAACCTTCGTCCCTGGCCAGACAATCCTGACTCCCGATGGACCGAGGTTCATGCCGGGTCAGACAGTCACCGATCATCATGGCGAACAGGTGTTTCTCCCCGGGCAAAGCGTGCAGGTCGGCGAGTCGTGGGAGTTCGTGCCTGGACAGTGCATAGAGTCCCCAACAGGGGAAACAAAGTTCGTTCCTGGCCAGACGGTGCCGACTTCTCAAGGATCGCAATTCGTCCCTGGCCAGTACGTCACCAACAACTCCGGTGAGGGTCGCTTCGTTCCTGGTGTCGTCAAGGATACGGCCGAAGGCGCGACGTTCGTTCCAGGCATGACTCTGGACACGCCGAAGGGCCAAAAGTTCGTCGAAGGTCAAGTATTGAGAACATCGGACGGCGAGAAGTTCTTCCCAGGGCAAACACGATCGACCAACGAAGGGTTCGAGTTCGCGGCTGCCAGGAAATTCGACCAGGTAGTGTTTCACGATGCTGGGCCCGTGGGCATACCAGTGGACCCGAAGACCGCGAATGTGTCCATGCAGCAGAGCGAGATTTTCGGTCACATGGTCCAGACGGAGCGGGGCGTGGAGTTCTTCCCAAAGGACGCGAAGAAGCTTCCCGAAGGGAGGAGGATCGTTCCAGGACAACTGGTTCGCGGGGTAAAGGATGGACCAAGGTTCGTGCCTGGCGTGATGACGGAGGATGGTTTCCTGCCTGGTCAGATCGTGATGACGGAGAAGGGCGAGCAGTTCGTACCTGGCCAGGTGATAGACACCAGCACCGGGCCGAAGTTCGTTCCTGGGCAGATGGTGGAGACTCGAACGGGGTCGAAGTTCGTTCCGGGACAGACTGTGGAAACTGCTGACGGGCCTCGCTTCGTACCAGGTCAAATCGTCGAGACCAAGGTCGGACCCACCTTCATTCCAGGCCAGGTGATCTCCACGGAAGACGAAGGATCTAGATTCGTACCTGGCCAAGTGGTGGACACCCCGGATGGCCCCAGGTTCGTGCCGGGTCGCGTGGTGGAGTCTGGGGAGCTGGGTGTGACCTTCGTGCCTGGACAAATCGTTCAGACGGAAGAGGGGCCGCGTTTCGTCGCCCCGGATCTAACCGACACTCCCGAGGGAGAGGTGGAATTTTCTGTCCAAGGATTCGAGGTCACTCCCGAAGAACTGCGGCTTCTGAGGCCACAGCATTTACATTACAATCCCCACGTTCAGCATCAGGGAGAAACGAGCATCGACGCTAGGATGTTGAGACAGTTGTCCGAGGCAGGATTGTCAGTAGGAAGAAAGGTTGCCACCGACTTGCCAGCTGTGGACGTTGACGTGGACCCGACAGCGACAGCTTTGGAGCACGCGTTGGTCATGGCGGAGAAGCTCGGTTTGCATGGCTCAACAGCAGTCAAAATGGCGCAGATTGTGTCCACCGTTGCCCAACTGGCGAAGAACATTGCGGTCCAACAGGAACTGGAGGACAATTTCGTCTCCCCCAAATTGTTGAAGAGCAACAAGTCTTCGGCAGTCTTAAACAGCAACAACAATGACGAGGATCGTGGGAATGGAGCCGAGGACGACGACTGGCTGCGGAACGTCATCAAGACAGCGATGTCCAGCGCTGTTCTTGCGATCGCGAACGACTCTTTGGAGACCGGTACAGAAGAGCAACAAGATTTCGTTTATTCTTCCATCGGCGAGGCTTTCAACGTGCTCCTGCGGCAGAAGAACAGGAATATCGAGGAATCCGTGGAGGAGATCCTGCAGGTACTTCTGGTCCCTCAAAACAGGAGCAACCTGTGTCAATCTGCTCTGATAGAGCTGATCGAGAACAAGAACAACAAGATAGACATACTGAAATCCACCGTGGTTGGTCAATCTTTGAAGGACGAAGTGGTGCTCGACAGATTGTCGATGGTTCTCGAGGAAGACCACGGAACGGACCTGGTGGGTCCTGCTTTCAGGACCGTCTCGAAGAACGATCCGGAACTGGTCTCCCGAGTTCTCCAGAAAGTGTCCGAAGAAGTGTCGACGATAGCAACGGAGAGAGAAGCGGCGGAGACTGTTCACAAAGCGATCGTCCACGCGGTTCGCGAATCGAGCGAGATCAGAGTGCAAGAATTGCTGAACGACGAGGGGGAGAACATCAGGGAGATGCTTCTCCAGGCGGTTGGCCTAGCTAGAGCCCTGGGCATGTCGCATATCGCGAGTAGCCTTCTGGCGGTGATCAGCGACGAAAAGTCCACGCAGGTGTTGGCCAGCGACAGGGTGACGCTGGACGTTCTGAAAAGGCTGACGGTGATGAGGAAGCTGGCAGAGGAGAGGCCGCCGTTCATGCACGCCTTGACGCAGCTGTGCAGCGACCCTGAACTGGCGAGAACCGACCCGAGGCTCAGGACTCTGGTCCGCGAGAGCGCCGCGCTGATGATCGTCCCTGAAGAAGCGCCGTTGCAATCGTCCGCCGATGTGCCCAGCGTTCTGCTTCACTCCGACAATAGCCTGGCGATGGAGGAGTTCCTCTTGAGAAGAAGCCACCGGTCGTCTTCTATTTTTATGATCCTGAAGCAGGGCATGCAGGCCGTGGTGCCGAGAGAAGCTTCCAGATCGGTTCTCACGGGTCAGGTGGCGTACACGGTCCTCGACGAAGACGGCATCCGCCATTTCGAGCCGCTGCACGTGTTCTCCGCTCTGAGACTCAATCGTCCCACCGCTCATCGCTTCTCCATGTATTGTTGCCCCGTAGCCAAAGAAGACGACATGGACGTGGAGATGATGTCCACGTTCACAGGAACCACCTCCATCGCCAGCAGCCTCGATGGATCCGGGAACGGAACCTGTCAGAAACAGGAGAGCAATGGCGTCGTGCTCTCGAGATCCGACAGATCCTACGGCTATTCCGCCAGCAGGGAGAACACGCCTAGTTTGAGGAGATTGAGCAGCTTCCAGCAAGACAATAGCTGTGAGCGGGTAATGAGGGAGATGGTTTTGTTTTCTGCTTAGAGCACTTATAAAAGGTGCCACGTATAATGTAATCCTTTCTATCGATGGACATGAATCATTCGTTTAATACTAGTTTAAAATAATCAACATTGTTCGAGCTCGTAATTCGCTAGAAAAGGGATCAAAGTAGGATTGTAGCTGGCGATCTACACTTTACGCTCCTCTAGATTTTCTACGACATCTTAGAGCGTAACTATGTAAAATTTGATTCCAATCAGTCCTAAATCTCTTTCTACTCGAGCAGAAATAGTATATTTGTCTCTGTTCATTATTGAAAGAATACCAGCCATATACAGTGAAGAGAAAACCAATAATTAAATACTTGGAATAATATACTGTAACTAGTACATTAAACGTAATAGAATTAGAATCGTTTCTCAAGCTACACTAAATGTAAAATCATGTGCTTCTTGATATCTATGGGACTCTGTTGTAACACTGCGTTTACGGAACACTAAAAGTAACTGTTTTACATTACTTCATAAAAATAACAAGAATGTATTTATTTGAATTTTTAGCCATTCTTTTTATAAAATATACCCAACGAAATAAAATTGTTGAATAGTTCCTCGTGGATGCGTCTTTGCAATCTCAATAATCTAAATTAAAAATATTAGAATCGGCATTAAAAATGATTTTTTAAAAAATGGTTTCATCGAATGGTTCGATTTTGAACATTTTAGAACGTATGGAATCTGTAGTATTACTTAATTTTTGTTGACGTCCAGGTTCCGGTAAAAGGAGGTCCATTTCTTTATGCTACAAATTATGCTCCGATTTATCGCGCCCTGTAACATTGGTTTGTTAAAAGTTGAAGCCGCCACGATGTCGTGTTTCTCTTCTGTGTTACAGAAAGCCCAGGACAACTATATCGTCGTGAAGGATTACAAGAGCGACACGGACAATTTCTCCGTAAATGTCGGCGATATCGTCGAGGCCCTCGAATACGCGGATCCAGCCAAGTAAGCAGCCAGCTTCCAGCCAGCTTCATAAAACGAAGGGAAAACAAATGATCCGCGCTTTTGTTTTGTTGGATCGTTGACTCCGCGTGTCGGGGCATTTGCGTGCGCCGTTAAAATTCTATTTCCGTGTGTGTGCAACGTGTGCGCGGCCGAAAATAATCCTCAGCCCCTATATAGCCTATAGCCCGAGGGATACGGGCTTGTTGCGAGCGATCCGTCACTTTCGGAAAACTCCTCTGCTTCTCGAACACCTAATCAGCCTTTCCGTTAACAGCTGCCGCTTTCGTTAACGCTGTTCTCTGTCACATTATCCTAACGCATTACGCTAGGTCGGAAGATTAATTGAGCTTAGCTACTGTCTGTCGCATTCTTCTTAGACTATTTTTTCTGCAACCATTCGCCCCTTGCCTTGCGACTCCACTCGCGTGAAAGCTCTTTCTTAGACTGTCTGGAAAGCTGCGAATCTTTTTTAAATGTCAATTCAGACCTTCGCTTTAACCCTCATGTCAGTACCCCACTATCAATTTCTTTTTGCAACTCCGTTAACAATTACATTGACGAATAGCAAAATTATTGTAGATTTTTATGCTTTTCTACGATCGCGTGAGAAAGTGCAACATCATTGAACATTCTAGAACATTTTGTTTATTGACATAATGTGGGTCAGTCGGTGGAAAATATTTGCAGCTTCTAGTGGAAAGACTGAAAACGTTTTAAACATCTTCGTCAGTTCAATAATTTTTAGAACCTCAAAAATAATTCTTTTGAATTTTAAATGTTGATAGAATGATATTTATACTCGTTGAGATCTGTACGAAATCTTCAGCACTAGTCCAATAATACAAGGCAAGGGGTTAAGCGAACCAACAAGTGACCCATTTTTGAAGCAACAAGATCTTGCACGTTAATGTAAGGAATTCTTTTTGACTACTCTTTTTTACAATGTAACCTAGTTCACTTATCGACGCATCAAAGAACCGCATGTCTCTGACAAGTCGCCAGAAAATGCATGAACGAAACGAGGGGGGTGAGTGCGACCCAGTGAACGTGGCACGGCCTGGATCTGCGAGGAGAGATTAAAGCACGGCGAGTCCGCGTGTCAAACAGCAAAAGATCGGCCCGCGAATGGCTCCCCTTTGCTTATTTTCGCGACGATATTTTTACGCGAACGACGTTTCGCCAGCGTATCTCGGCCGCGTTTATAAAATACGTCGACAGCACTCGCGAGTGCTGTGCCGCGCGGCAGATGGAAAGTTTCGCGGTGAAAACCATCAAGCTCTCTCTCTCTCTTTCTCGCGACTTGGTTCATCGAACGATTTCTCCGCAGCATGATCTTCGTCGGCCCGACGTGGTCGCGTCGACGGAAATACGAAGTACGCACCGTCGAAGACACCTACGATGATCGAACTTCGTCGCACAGTGGTCCCTTTACTCGAAAACCTGGCCAAAATGCAATTTTCGAAGTGTACAGCAGGAAAAATCTGCTACTGTACATTTGCTATATACAGGGTGGAGCGGAGATCGTAGTACAACCGGGCAGGGGGTGATTCTACAAGTAAAAATGAGTCGAGAAAAAGAAATAATATTTTTTACAAAACGCTAGACATTTAAAGAATTTAAAAATACTGTTGTATCGTTGTCGACTCTATAAAATTATTACGGAAAGAAATAAATGTCTACGTGGCTCCTGTATATTGGGATTAATACAGCCAATTTTTATTTTCCATAAAAATCTGCAGTCTCCTTATTACTATTTTGAACAACATATTTACATTGCGTGACTAAACCTTTCAAAGAAATCGGGAATATATATGTTTCTATAATAATTAACTGCAAAACTGGTTTGAAATTAATTCATTAAAGTTTTTGTTCTAATTATTCCGTAATTATACACGAGAATCGGAAAATACTCGATTTTCACCAAAAATTAAAAGCAATTCTTATTATTAGACTGCGGATCTTTATACGAAATAAAAATTTTCTACCTGAATTGCAACAGACTGAAGCAATGAACAGACTGATAGCAATTTATTTTCTTTCTTAATATGTTTAATAGGCTGAAAATAATGTAACAGCATTTTAAAATTGTTCTAATGTTCGTACTGTTGTAAAATACGCCTACCCATTTTTGTCATAAATGCATAAAATCCGCAGTCTACTTATTATATTGGTACAATTTGATTTCCCGTTTTTAATTTTACATTTTTGGCAACATATTCGAATTCAACAGTTCCGAAAACATAAGAGCACCGATTTCATAAAGATCGTGCGAAATTTTTAATTTTGGCCATGTTTTCGGGAAAAGGGACCCACTGTGTGTCGAGCGCTCGCTCAAGGGAAATCCACAGTGTCCGCATGAAGAACGCCTAACTGCCGCAAATAGACCAGCATGCCCGCGAATATCGCCGATCGAGCCGCATAACAAACCACCGGCCTGTTTCGAAGATCGAAAGCGTCCCGACGATGTTGCGCGCGTTTTAACTAACGGCTAAAGCTTGCTGCTATTAACGGCGAATAATATTTAGTCTGCATGAAGCCCGACTAAAATCGCCGTCGAACGATTCGGTACCTCGAGGGCACGCGCGGATGCCTGTATTCTCGGCGTTTCGCCGTGTTGTAGGAAGATCAAGCTGGATCCTGATCTGGAGATCGGCGAGATAGACAGCATGCTGGACAACTCGGCTGCTTGGCACAAACTATCGGTCAGACCGCGACGGAAACACGCTGATCCTCGCTCGAGAGGCATTTCGAGGTCAAGCTCGGACGTCAGCCTTCAGAGGTATCGTATCTTTCACCGTTTAGCCGCCGATACCTGGCTGGTCGCATCTAACACCTGCTTTCGAGATAGCTGAGAGATTATGGGGCCGTTCTAACGGTGGACGCTAACTAGACTAGCACGCAAGCTCTAGGAATAAGTAGAAAGCATGACGAGTGCAGAACCTACCTTAGGAACTGAGAGACGTGCCAATATCTCTGCAATCCTTAGATCATATTGCTCAAGCACATATCTGATACTTTCTATGCGAGGAAATGTATCCGGTTCTGGTGGAGCATTTAAACTGGATGGTCTAGAAATAAGAGGATGCTTCAAACGGGAAGGTTCTAGAGGCAAAATGCGATAAACGGTTAAGTCTCTATCAGCAGACAGTTTATAGCGACACTTGGAAGTCTCAAGAGAGCTCGAAGATTCAAGACAATCTCAAAGATCATCGTCAAAGCGGGTTCCGCATTGAACTCTGAAGACTCCGCCAAGGACGCGGCATCGTTAAACCCTCAAGGCTGTGCTGAAATATCGCCTCGGCAGGTGCGAGGTGACCAATATGTTGCACTTGTTCGACCGTGCTCGAATCGCTATCGTTCGCTAATTCGGTGATGTCCTGTCGAGAATCGGAAGGATGTAATAAGAACGTGTCGAAAAAGGTTGAACATCGGCTCGATGGTCGAACATTATCAACGGCTAGATAGCGAAAAGATGGGGGAAAAAACGGCATCGAAGGAGGATGACTTGTCGCGGCCACGCTTTCACGTGGCCCCGCACGACTATATCCGTGCACGAAATATAGCAACGACAGGTGCTCCGGTCTAACAGTAGCCTGGGCATTACGTTAACTTCGGAGCCAATGAACTCGTCGTATTTCAACCCTCCGGATCGGACCGAAACGCCTATTTACTCATTAAACATATCGTTTGTTCCTCGATCATACGTGGACACATAATTTCGGTTGTTTATTAAGGTTCTCTCGTGCCGCTATTATCTACATTTAATGGCGTGCCGTCTGACAGTGATTTCTCTTTTCGAGGATAGAGTCCCTTTGATCGGAGCGTTACCAGAACTCGTTTGTTTGATCACGCTTCACCGAGGAAATCTGCTAATTTAACTATGCATTCCCACTATTATTAGCGTCTCCCACGTGATTGGCCTAGTCTTTTCTGCCATAAGAGCTGAGCTCAAGTCTTATCCGGGAACGATCGTCCCACGACAAATCTGAATTTCTGACCGGAGAATTTCGGCTGGCCGCGACAAATAGCGTAATGTCCTGCGCAAGGATGCCCGGATATCGTTACATAGTATGTAATATTAATATCGATGATGTTTCTACTCGGTTCGCTTTAGAATAATACCGACCACGCTAATTTACGACGACGTTAATGAAGATGAAGCGCTTATAAACGTCCCTACGGCAATAATATCCTGAGACACTTCGCGTGATTGGCTGCCCGCCAGAATAGTTGCATAGTCGATAATATACAAATTATCCTTCGGAAAGGTGTTCCCGATGTTTCGCGAAATTTCAACAGCGTGATAATCGCATTCGGAAAAGTACGTCACGAACCGCCATTAATATCCCGTCCGATGATCGCGATGACAGCGCTGAGAAGACATTTTGGAGAACGCGGCGCGTCGCGTCGTCGTTGCGTCGTCTCGAAACGAAATGTCGCGCGGCTAAATAAAATTCGGTTGCATAATTTAACGAGCGCCGCGTTTCGTTCTATTGGCTCGCCAAGGGTACCTCGATTCCGAGGAAGGCGAAATATCGGCCAGATCTGAAAATAAGTTCGTGTAGCGGTGAGGATTCGCGTTGATACACATCGATTCGGTGGTTTGGCAACCGCACCGTTCAATGGATCGCGAGTTATTTACTATTTGCCACGCTAACACGTTACATTCTGAAATTTTGTTACGCATTTTCTGGTGAGACTAAAGATCGTGCATGATTTACAATTTTGTCGAGCGAAACATACGGCAACATTCGCGGCAAATATTCCACCATTTTACGTAACGGCACGGACATTTTGTACTCCGGAAGTAGTACAGGACCAATCAGACGCAACGTGTCATCGCGAGGAAAATATCCTTTCTTCGTCATATGTATTCAAAAGTATAGGTGAACAAGCTGGTGGGTGGTCGGAAGTTATATTTAAGTATAGTGACTAATTCGTCTATTCGTCGTTCATTCAACAGAACGCAAAATTTGTTGGCGGATCGTTCGGCCCATTAGGCCTTGAAATTGTCAGTACCATGTAAAATGGGCCAGTGGATATTACTGGCGGAGGATCTGAACGTGTTCGTACTAAAATTACGTTCGCGGTTAATCGTACGTCGAATATGAAATCTGGTGCGTCCGTCCTATAAGCGATCTAATTACCGGGATCATTAAGACCAACTAAAATTTAGCACCAGTTCTATCTTATTAACCCTCAGCTGGTATCGTTGGGTCTCTGACCACCCGCAACTGTTTCAGTTGTTGATTCTGTGGTTGCCTCCTCTTTTATGCACAAACCACGCAACTATTGATAACATTTCAGACAACAATACTCATCAAGTAGACAGTGGATTTTTATGCGAAATAAAAATTATACTAATTAATCATTTTGACAAGCTGGCACTGATGCATTGAAACATTTCAATTCTTTCGACCAATCTCATTAAATTGCACCTACTGATTTTTACCATAAACGCATAAAGATGTTCTACTCATCGGTATACATACAAACCATAAGTGGATTATGAATAACCCCACGTTACCAATTACTAGACTGCGAATTTTATGCATTTACAGTAAAAATGAGTGTAATTTCAAACAGTGAAACGATGAAAAACATTGAAGAATATCAATACATATTTTGCAACTTAATAAGTTCACTAGAGAGAGAGAAATACATTCCTGTTTGGTTCCTACGACTTGCAATTAATGCAAACAATTTTTATTTGCATAAAGATCCGCAGGCTACCAATTGCACACCCGAAATGTTACCACACCAACTAAGGGTTAATATTGTTTGGACATCAAAGCATTGTCGAGCATAGTAGAACGTTCTAAAATATATGAAAAATTTTGCTAACCTGTCGCACATAAAAATCAGTGTTACTTTACTGTAGAAATAAATTTAATTAAAAAAGAACATTTTGTCTGATTGAAATTTTTTCCCGCAGAGTGTACGTCCGCACAGTAGACTCGAGGGAAGGATGGCTGCCCATGTCGATTTTAATGCAAACTGCCCTAAGCGAGGACTCAGCGGCTGGACACCGACCCGAGGACTCGCATTATCGAAGAGAGTGAGTACTAAAAAGAACGCTGAACGATGCTGTTAATTTTATTGGAGTGTAAGCGTTTGTTTTATAATTAAGAGATACGTTGTGAGAGATAATAATGATTCTTTTTTGTAGGGCGGTGGTGAAAGAACTGGTCGAGACCGAAGAGGAGTTTGGCAGGGACCTTCAGCTGGTCGTCGAACGATACTTGAAGCCGCTCGACAATCCGGATGTTCCACGGATCGTGCGCGATAACAAAGACATAATTTTCACGAACCTGAAGCAGATCGCCGATTTCCACAATACGTACGTATAACGAACACGTTGGCAAGAGAAACGAAGTTCACTGCGACACATTGAACCAGACATTCATTACAAACAGAACAGTTTCTATTTATTATTCTATGATTCACGTCACAGAGAATACGAACGTTGTACTTATTTTCTTCGATCTCGGAAAAATTAAACGAAAAGCTTCCCGAGTCTATCGATCGTAAAATGTTCAAAATATCTTATCGACCTTGCTCACAGTATTCTTAAAGAATCATTTATCACAGTTTTTGTCTTCCGGTCGATCGAAATTTTCAAGCAAAGTTTCACTAGAATTAAAAAGTGAATGTCTATTTTCAATTCCCAATTGTAATTCGATAAAGAAAAGATACGAGAGTCGAGCTAAAACGTTCAAAAGAAACACGCACACACGATACACGCTGTACACATTCGCCAACGTACGTTTTTCTCTCTTTAGATCGTAAAATGGCGTAAGTTCGATAATGAAACATAGTTTGTATGATCGTGTGTTGCGTGGTGGTTGATGTAATCCGGTAGTCGAACTAAAACTGTTGGTTCCTGGAAAGTTTGGAGCACCTCCCCTCACAGTATGTGCGAGCACGCTTTCATTGACCCCGTAAATTTATTTTTTCAACGAAAACGGCAGCGTTAAATAATCAAGCAGCTGAAACAGATCTGAAACTTCTATTTTTTGTCTGTAACCAAAAAACATTTAGTAGCATGTTTAACCGTGTCGTTGCTCGTTGGAAAGTATTCAGTTTTTGACCCCCTAGCTCCAGGAAATAAAATAAGATTCTGCCATTGTTTTTCACTCCCCAAGATTATTTAATAATGTCATTGTGACTTACCTTCGACGAAAACCCCCTGTTATTTAATCAGTATTCAGTAGTCTAATAGCGAACCGCATTGTGGACGATTAACAGCGCCGACTCATTCTCAATGTTATAATATTGCACCCCTAAATGTCGCACTGAATAGAAGAAAGAAGCGGACCCCGGCTCGTAGGCATGATGTGTGATTTAGCGTGGAAATTAATTCGAACCTTACTTAGATCGTTCGGCAGGGTGTTGATCGAAGGCGTCAAGTACTATGCAGATCAGCCACGTATGCTGGGCAAGACTTTCCTGCGATTGGTAAGGCTTTACACTTTTCTCCAAAATAAACGAGGAAACTTTTATCTCCGTAAACTTTTCGACAATACAAAACAAATGAAAATATTTATTTTACTTTAGATCAAAAATCAATATTCCTTTCCGTATTCAATGTTGGGAACGTCCACAGAGTATTCTATTGTCAAGGGCGATCCAAATGGAGCCAATGCCAGAGAAAAATTTGTTTCTTAAATCAATGAATTCAGAATTATATTTTTTCGTCGAAGCTTTTGTATCATTGCATTTCACGTAGTTCAAGGTAGCACAAAAGCTTAAACATGAAACATTTTGACTTGAGCACAAATGGGTTTATCTGGCCAGAGTTTGACAAATTAGAATCAGTTTAAAAATTGTCCGTATAAAAAAGTTAATATTTAAGTGGACCGTTCGTTCATCCAGGAAAGGGACTTCGACAAGCACGTGGCCTACTGCAGGGACGAGCCAGCTGCGCAGGAATTCCTACAAATGAACGATGCCGCACGAGAATATTTTGAGGTCAGTCGCTTGTCTATTAAATCCGCTAAAAAAATTTTTAAAAATAATATTCTCAATGAAACGACAAAGTTAAAAACATACAAAAGCCGAAGTTCCCCTATTCGATCGTTGGTAAGAAAGATCTCTATGCACCATCTTCTTATTTCAGCGTTTGAACACCGGTGGCCGTAGAACTTAGGCGTCTTTTCTTTTCAAATTTGAAATAAACATACTTCGAATAATTCTAAAAACGCGTATTCAACCGAACGTGTTCGCATTTCAACTTGTTCGAAAGTAATCAAAATTTTTACGGTATCAGAGGATTGTTAATAAAATCTTAGCCCTCGGGCATCGCGTTCAAGTAAATTTTTTTTTAATGCGATCGGATAGGAAAATTCTAGAATGGGTAAATGGCGGAAGATGTTCCAGCCCGTTCCATGAGATAGCTGGTCTTGTCCATGTGAATCGGAGGAAATCTCACGATTACGTAACAAGCGGGGGTAAAAGCGGGCGTCTGTCCAGCCCCCGAAATAGCTCGGTTTATTCTCGACGCGCGGAACATCTTTCGCTCCTCTTGCTGATGCACGACAATGCTGATGCCCCGCAAAGAAAAGGAAGAAAGCGCCACGTTATCGGCCGGTGACGTCGCGCTGCTGTCATTACGCGATGACAGCGTAATCCTCGTCCGATGATAGAGAGCACCGTTCACCGGTCCGCGCTATATGCGGTGCAGGATCGTTCTAAACTTGCGTCGACATTTATTGGTGCACCATACACCTTAGAATCGATTAAAAGATTCTAACGAGTCTATTAAGATCCGTTTCTCTTAACGCCCACCCTAACACCACTCCCAATTCAGACACACCCAATTCTTTTTTTACACGATTTTTAAATAACTCGGTCAAAAAAAGAGATGCGTATGGATATACAATTGATCCAAAAAGTATTTGAACACTAAATTTTCTTGAAAATCTACCTGTCAAAGATGCTTGAAATCGGCGAACTTTAAGCACGCGTAACTTTTGAACCAGTAATCTCTGCGCACTAGAGATGCTAGCGCATCTTCCGCGCACTAGAATTTAAAGTTGTATGATCTTTTCGTCGAATTGTATAATATTACATTCAGAAAAGTTGAAAATTTTTGGTCCCCTGAGTGGAAGTTTAACCAAAATTATATTAATAAACAAACTCGCAAAGGTCATAAGAGAATGGAATTAACTTTTGTGCAGTGCTCTAGAAAATGAATATTTTATTCTTTTGTTAAACTACTTTTTTCTCGTGAACGTTTGTAAATGAATTGTATACGCTTTAGGTATAAATTGTCGCAATTCGTAGAGTACGCATTTATATTGGTGCGGTTTCGCAGGAAGGGCATGAACAGCCAGAGTCGAATGAGTTCGTTTCAAACCTGAAATATCTCGCTGATCTTCCGAAAGAGTCAGAAAGTGGCGAACGCTAGGAACAAACTTGCAGAATCACGTGATCGTTTATTTTCTCAAGAGCAGATGCAGAATCCCAGCAGCAATGTTAAATTATTGATACATCCGATTTATGCGTTTTTGCTAAAATCGTAGTTAAAATACATAAATATTGATTCCGGGATGTATACAATTTTCAATTAATTATGGACAGGCTCGAATGTGGAGATCCGTTCTAAACATTGTTGCAATTACAAACCGCGCAGTAGCTGTTACTCATCATTATAATTATAATACACGAGTATCGTGGGTGGCCAAGAACTATGCGTTAAAACGTTTCGTTACATTCGGTCTGTTGTTCGGTTTTTTCAACGTGATTCGACCTGTTATTTCTGGAGACTTGACTCAAGTTCGACGAGATTTTCACGGGATTCTCGAGACCGTTTTAATGATACGGCATTAAAATTAGATCGGTCCGAATCGTGTCCGGTTTCAGGCCCGGTCGCACCAAAATGCATTAAGACACTCGTAGATTAGACGTGTTTACGATCTGCCTTTCCGTTTGTCTCCTGTTTTAATTGGATTCGATTTAGGTTTATTTCGGTGGCCATCATTACAATTGGCAACGACATGGAATAGGCGTCTCAGGGCTCTGGCGATAGTGTTATGGCATCGATAGGGTGGCCCGTCTGCCTTTCGCTTTCCCATTACTCTCGTTGGAAAATTCGATTACATGAAACCGTAGGCAAAGTGTCGAGAGAAGTCCGAATGCGACAAATTTGTTCAAAAACTTCCTGAATTATTCTAGTATTATGTAAAAATGTTCTATTATTATTTCAACCTTCTTGGGATTTGAAGCTGCAAAAAAATTTTTTGCAAAATCTGTATTATCATCTACAAATGGGGAGTGTACTTCCTCGATAGAAATTAATTTTACATTCGAACTGGAAGAGTAACATGTGTAGATGGAAATAATAGTAACAGTTAGACTGCGGATCTTTATGCAAAATAAAAATTTCCTGCATCATTTACAAGCTACCGGTACTAAATGAAAATTTGTTTCCTCCTTTGATAATTTCAATTGGTTGATAATAACGTACCGATACGTTTTAGGTTTCACCTACGCACTTTTGTCATAAATGCATAAAATCCGTACTCTAGTAATGGTTAATTTAATAGTAGCTTTTCGACGTATAGTACATGTAAGAAGCTTAAAAATGACACAATACAATAAAAATAAGTAATTGTATATAACTACGGACGAGAACAAAAGAATAGAAGAAATTTGTCCAACAGATGAAAAGAAATATAAAAATAATAATATAATGAGGCTATTATAAAATCAGATGAAAATCGCCGCTGGCTTAATTGCATTCAAAGTTATGTGCAAATGAAGTGATGCTCCTTATAGCTTTCTATATCGTAGAGCATTTTTCCAGGCTCATCTACAGTAGAACCTCGATAATTGCACAAAATAGTATTTTCTGTTTAATTATCTTTCATTGGTTTACTGAAATTACTCAACAGTGAAGCTTTTTATTGCATCTCTTTTACTAGCAAATAATATAAAATTATTGTTGTATGCTATTGGAAACATAACAATATGTTCTGTAATAAAAGAAGTATTATTAGGTATTAGATTCAGGTAGATTATAATAGGACGGAATTATAGATACAATATTAATTCCATTTGTTACCGAACTTCAAATAAGTAGTAGTTTCGGAAGTGTTGATAATAACTTGATCACTCTCTGTAATATCAGCAGATATTAGCGGTGTTTCCTGTTAGATACCGGGTGACTCCTTAAGTCTGGAGAAGCGTAGACAAGCGGTGGTCTCGAGTAAAAGGTGCTCACAATCCGGAGACGATCCGCGTTGTTTTTGTGCGTGGTCAGTCCGCGAGTTCGTCCGGCGTCTAAGTATAGCCGTGGCCGTATTGGTCTCCTGGCGGGTGATTTTCGGTAACCACCGACTGCGGAGGAAGAGAATCGACAGAGGAGCAGGGACCTGGTCCAGTCTGCGACCAGCCACGGTATCTTCATCGAACCAACGACTCGAAACACGAACAACGGTTGTTTACCTCCCTTGACCTCCGCTAAGGTGCGTCCGCCCTTCCGGTTTGTCGGCACGTCGTCTTCCGTTATCCGCGTTCCTCGTCGATCATTTGTTTTCGGCGAGCCGCTCCCTTCATCGACGCTGTTTCTTTCTGTGGAACCTCGTTCTTCGATCCAAAAAGTGCTACCGAAATACTTAGTGCAAAATAGTTGAAATAGTTCGGCTCCTCTCAAGTCGACTTGGAAAATCTGGAAATTGCTTGGCTATCGTTCTGCCGCCATCTTGAACGTACAATATTTAGTGCCATTGAAATACACAGTGAAAAATAGTTGAGATAATCTTCCCCCTCTGAAGCCGACTTGGAAAATCTGGAAATTGATTGGCCATTGATTTTCCTCCATCTTGAAAATTCAACATTTGATACCGTCGAAATATTTAGTGCAAATAGTTGGAATAGTTTGTCTCCTCCGAAGTTGACTTGAAAAATCTGGAAATTGGTTTGCCTCCATCTTGAACGTACAATATTTGGTGCTATTGAAATACACAGTGAAAAATAGTTGAATAATCGCGGCCCCTCTTAAGTTGACTTGGAAAGTCTGGAAATTGATTGGCCAGCGATTTACCTCCATCTTGAAAATCCAGTATTTGGTGTCATTAAAAATACGTAATGGAAAATAGTTGAAATAATTTGCATTATTCGGTTGACTTGGAATATCTGGAAATTGGTTCCGAGCTTTTTGTTAACATTTGCCGAGTCGAGTCTCGAAGTGTTAAATGAAAATAACACTGTTCGCGACGAGTTCGTCACTGACTGTGACGACTGGAATAGTTGTGCTAAATTTTCGGAAGGGGATTCTTAGATTCCAGATTCTTACTAACCGAAACATCTTCGAAAAATTCTCTTCGAATATCGAGCATTCCGCTCGTCCGACGAGCCTTTTAACATTTATTGTTATTACTATCGCAGAACGTCACCTCGTAAAACGGCTAGTTTGTCTCGGTTGATTTACCGTTCGTCTGATTGCGAATAGTTGCGTGGAAAATCCAGTCCCATCCAAAAATACGCGAGTCTTCATCCTGGTGTCGAATTACAGTGACGGCCACCACGTGGACCAACTGTGCGAATTAATTCTAATCTGCAATCTTCCTTCTTTTCGACCAAACTTGGTGCATTCGTAGACGGGGGACACTCGATCTCTTTAAATGCCTGGAGCTTTTAATCGTTCGCAATATTCGTGTTCGAGTAAAATAGGATCATTTACATAAATTCAAATGACAAAAGCTTGGTTCCATCTGTTCGAATTGTGTTCTATAAAAATTATTCGTCACAGAGATCATCTCATTAATTTCTATTACAGTAATTAGTAGATTGCGGAACAGCAAAATGGACCTCGTAAAAATAATCAAAAAATTGGGCAATGCAAATTTTTGATAGAATTTGATATAAGTTGTGATTTACTAAAAAGATTCGCGATGAAAATTAAATTTTACGTAACTTCGGTGCATTTAAGCTCGTCGGCGGGAACATAAATCAGCATACGCTTCCTCAATCGGTTAATTAGCCAGAAGGGGCAGTCATTTATCTGAGATTCTTGTTTGCAGGAGCTGAGCCAGACTCTCCGTGACGACAAAAGTCTATCGGAACATTTGAAGCTTCCGATACAACGCATAAACGACTACCAGCTCCTACTCAAGGTAACGTTCACCGATGAACTCGCGGGTTCCCCCTTGTTTATCGCGCTCCTTCGCTCCCGTTCCGAAAAAATCCATTTCAAAATACATTTCAAGGGTGTTTTGACAGAAATACAGCGTGCCGAGTATATCTCTTGAAAGCATTCCAGCAGTTGTGCATAAACCACCCGCGTAACTAATCGTCACATAACGTTGCTCCTGAAATTCGATAGGTCCCGCTACGTTGCCTCGAGCTTTCCGATGCTTTCCATACCTTTCGAAACTCCCGTGCACCTTTGTCCTCCCTTGAAAAGCGTTGTAACCGTTCCTTGCTTGTGAACAATTTAGCAGATTCATGAAAGCTGGCCGCGCGTGAATAACGCGAGTTACGATGTAAAGTCAAGAAGTAAATAATTTACAACTCTGATTCGCGTTTCAAGACAAAATCTAAATCGCATAGTTCCGTTGACCCGGACATTATCAAGGTTTTCGGCAGCTTCGAATTATTGAATAGAAATTCTCAAATCACATTATATTACGATATTGCGTGAATATTAACAGTTTTTAAATATTTACATGGGAGATATAAAGCTTAAAAAAGATTTCCGAGTATTCAAAGATATTCGAGAACGTTAGCTTGACATTGAACCTGTCACTAATGGCGTTTCATTCATGAAACCAGTTTTTTCGCAGTCTCTTTCTGATCGAAGAAAGAAAGACGCCTTTTCCGAATTCTTAATATGTCGCAACCTTTTTTGTTAGCTATTTACAACGGCAAAGAGTATTGTTAATCTCGAAGAAACTTTAAAGAGAACCGATTTGACGGCGGCCAGACACGACGACCTGTAAAACCCGCACGTGACCTATATCCGTGCCGAAATTTCAATCTGTCGGACGAAAATAGCACGGCGCTAAAATACTTCCCGGTTCGCCTTGAAAACGCATACCGATGGATTAATTGTTGCGTCGAACTTTATTTCTCTCGTTGGAGGGTGCGTCCACCCCTTCGAGTCGTCGGCGCTTATTGAATTCCTTGGAAAACTGAAAATACTTCATTCACAGCGTCTAACATCGGAGAAACTTGACTAACATCACCGGCCCGACTGATTTATAACGATCACGTTACGTTAATCTCATTTTGTTGCGTACAAATTTCTGGCTTAGCGTGTAGCTCACTCTGATTCGATCTTGGGCCCGTTGCCCGAAAAGAATCGCGAACATAAGCTGCTGGACACACAGTGCAAAACTCGAAAATAAATTACGAAAGATAAACAAACTGAATAATCACTTTTCGATTATTGGATGTTTATAAAAATTTACGAAAGAGAAATTGCAGGAAAGTGGAGCAAAGTGGTAATAATTCTCGACGAGGAAAATCAAACGAGTACACTATGCTTTAAGAATGAATAAACGTACTCAATCACGTACAGTTCAAAGACGAAAGTCGATTCGATTCGCTTGTCTCGGTTGTTTATATTTTTGGGAATTCTCTGGTATTTACAGAAACCGACTATATTGTTAATCCGATTAGGTGGTGATAAAGATGCAGACCGTTGCTATAAAACGCCAAGAATACTCGAATCGGCACAATGACGTCGGATCATTCGGAATTCGTTCACCTCGACACCGTCCTCCGGTTCCCATGATCCGCGAGGGGGTGGATATAGATCAAGGAAAGCCACAAAGTTCGACGATGTATAGTTGTAATATCGCGACAGAGCGTTTCTCGGTGGTGTGGGACGGAGTGGGCGTCGTACGGATTTAGCGAGCTAAAAACGGGTCGTCTTCGCGGCACGTTATCCTTTCCCTCGTTCCTCATCCATCGTAGAAAAACGTTATCCACTCGAACGATGAAAGATCTATAGCGAAACCGATGCCGGAAGCCCGCCTCTGCGATCACCTTTTCCAGACAACTTACTCACGTCACCTAACGCTATTTTTTCGTTGCATTTTTAGTAACAAGGCATTGGTTACAGGAGCTGGTGAAGTATTCGACCCGACTAGGCGAAAACTGCGACGACCTCCAAAAGGCTTTGGAGTTGATGCTAGGTATCCCCCATAGGGCAACGGATAATAAGTTCATAAGTAATATCGAAGGATACAAAGGGAATATCCACAAACTTGGAAGACTACTCACACACGTTAGTGGATTATTATTTGTTGGTTTATTTCAATCGGAATTAATTTTTACACGGTATTTGTATACGTTGTTCTGGCCTGACAGGAATGGTATACGGTGATTGACAAGGACGGAAAGAGCAAGGAAAGGTATCTGTTTCTTTTCAAAGCTCGCATACTCGTCTGCAAAGTCAGACGAATATCGGAAGACAGATCCGTGTTTGTCTTGAAAGATATTATTCGAGTAAGTGACTGTACTAACTGTTAGAGTTCTCTGGTGTACGAAGAGGGTTATACAATATCATCCTTGCTGTAACTTTTACTTCAATACTGTTTTCCAGCTACCGGAAGTAGAGGTGAAGGACCACCCAGAGGACGTACGATCCTTCGAGCTCCACAATCCAGCGAGTCCCGCTTACCCGATCACTTTGGTAGCGCACAAAGATCCTGTGAAGGTTTGCTGGCTGAAGGAGATCCGACAGTACGCGAGCGATGTGGTAGCACTCGCCGAGCACGCTGCTGACGACCTACAATTGACAGAAGTACCGGAACCGAAGGAAGAGATCAAAGCGAACCCAGGAAGTCCGGGACCAAAGAAGGAGAGCAACCCAGGACCAAAGAAAGAAGGAAATCCAGGCCCCGAGGAGAAGGCTGTGGAGAAGAGAGGCAACCCAGACAACCCAGGCAATCCTGAAAACCCAGACTCTAAGAAGGCTAAAGTTGAAGAAGAAACTGCAGACATGTCTCGAAGATACTCGTCCAGTCGATACAGCAGCTCCTCCAAAGTTGTGGAAGGTAGACAATGGAACTTGAACTTTTTAAGGGGTTACATGTATACACTTGTAAATGCTTATATATTTAGTTCTAAGGATTAAGAGCCAAGACTCTGTAGATTCGCGATAAGATACGTATTCACGTTATCGACAAAAATAGGCGAAAAATGGTTTTACGTGTCTCAACTTTTCGTCCTTATATGAGAATATTTTTCGCTGGGAAAGGGCTCATTCGACAGAGGAAGGTTCAATCTAGCGCGCGTTGGTCACGAGCTGACGAGATTATGCAGATATTTGGTAATATAAGCCTTAAAAGTAGACCAAAAATCGACGATGTGCATGCCGTGGAATCCAAGCATTTTTACGCCATTGGACGAGTTTTCTGGATGAAATCGGGGGTAGCGCGCGCTAAAAAATATCTCCAGCTACAAATTGAGCTTCATTTTGTCTTGATTCTCTGCGAAATAAAGCCAAAAACTTGAAGCACGTTTCTGGCGTCAGAATTCGTGATATCGATAATACAGACAAAAAATGTGATACGTTTAGTCACAGACTTAAGACCCGTCGGATCAAGACCAATACGGATCTTAAGTCGGTGTCTGAAGGCTGTGAACGGAAATTATACAACAGTTATCGACCTGCTGACTCTGCAAAAGTCACGTCAAGTGACCACCCTTGGCTCTTAACATACGAAAGAGTAACATTTCTAGTATATTTTATATCTATATGTAGTATATTTTGTCCCTGTAAAAAAATAGCGACCATTATAAACCTTTTCACAGCTACATGGGTGTACAGTAATACCCATGCCCTCCAGGGGGGGGGGGGGGTGGCGAACTGACTAACATCGTGTAGCTCCGTTCGGCTTAGATCAAGACTTTACTGTACTATGTTATTTATTTTCTGTATTTCTGCAGAGTACTCTGCCGTATCCAGCAGTCGCAATGGCATGTCCGCGTCGGCAATGGAGTCATCGAGCAGCGCGATGAGGATGGAGAGCAGTTCGAGCTCTTATCAGGCTGGCAATGTCTCGGCGATCGAGACCAAAACGAGTACAATCACCGCCGGCGAAGCAGGGAAACCTGTGTTCGTCAAAACGATCGAAGGCTCCAGCATTGAACGTAAGTAGTCGCGCAACCCTTAACTTCCAACACGACACAAAATTAATTAAAGTCTCGCCCGCTGGCATCGACGAAACATTCACTCTCGGACACTGTCCAAGAACTTCTAGGATAGCTGCTACATTTATTTAGTTACGTAAACGAAGCGTGAAGAAATCCAAATGTCCTGATCCACCCTTTAAGATAATAAAACAAAGAATGGAGGGGGAGCGGAGCACGTGACATAAGAGACGTTTTTACTGTTCTAGCGATACCAGAAAATAACGTGGAATTGATACACGCCGTAGGTAAAGTGACACGCAGTTTGCCTACTATTCTGAATCATCCACTGTACTACGCACATTTCTCTCTCAGTCTTCTGTCGTACTGTATCATTGATATTACTTTCTATGTTCTCCTGTTTATCTTCCAGCCAGCTGAGTAAAACGCTTCTATACGTTCCACTAGGCGGTTGGTTGAGCTGCATTGCTAACCCTAGATGTTGTCGATCTGTTTCATTCACAGTAAACACGCTACACACAGCCACAAAGAGAATCTTCCAATCATCGTGCACACTCACACACTTACCACGAACACGCTTATCTATTCATTCTCTACATCTATTCACGTAGCAGCCACTTTTCTATTGACTGTTTCACTGTCGTCTTTCCTACATTAGTATTCATCGGTCGCCCCCCAAGGTTTTTCTAGAACCGAATTGCGTAATTGTTGTAGCACTAAACAAGAACATTTGAGTACCGATTTGTTCGGTACGGACCATTGTAATATATGTATGTATAAATCGAAGAGACAATAGCTTTGTATATTTAGCGAGACTCTCTTAGTATCTTGGAATTTCAGTAGAGAGAATTGTCAGTAGAGTTTTCCCCCCTTTAATCTTTCTCGCAAAGATCGAATACTCTTGTACATAAATTACTCAAAAAAACCTCTGCAAAGACTGTCAAGCAAATAACAAATTTGCCCACAGGTATAAGTGTCTCGTCTACGATTTTTATTATTGTCCTTTGACTGATCACCATTTCTTCGCGTAGCTGGGGAAATGGCCACATTCGAATGCACCCTGTTGCACACCGATGCAACGACTCTTGTGCAGTGGTTGAAGGATAACAAACCACTGGAAGACAAGTTGGCCGATCGCGTGACAGCGTCTGCAGTCGGGAAAACCTTCAAACTCACCCTCCAGAATGTCCTCGAGTCGGATTCTGGTATTTACATCGCTCGAGCTATGAACACCGAGGGACAGTCCACCTGCACTGCTCAACTTGTGGTACAGAAACGTAGGTTGAAATTATTTTCTCAGTCAACCCCTTGCACTATAACATCGGACCAGTGATAAAAATTCTGAATAGAGTCAGAAATAAAATTCTATTTTGTTATTGTTACTGTACAGCCATTGGAGAGCATATAGACATACAATAGATATATATATATATATATATATATATATATATATATATATATATATATATTTGTGCTTCTTCTAGGAAATTATGAACTTTGAAAAAGTTGTAATCACTGTAACCGTAAAATAAATCGTAGGGGTTAAATAGTCGGAACGACTGATTCGGTTGCAACAAATAATTCTTAATTATTTGATCGATCACAGTTACACCGGAAGAGAAGAAAGCAAGGGCAGAGGCCAACGCCCCCATCTTCCTGGTACGCCTCAAGGACACCGAGCTCTTGGAGAACACCTACCTGCGCTTCATGGTCAAAGTGAAAGGCGATCCTAACCCTGAAATGAAATTGTAAGACCTCAACCGATCGGTACAACGTTCTCGTCGTTCCTAAAATCGTGTGAACACATTTTCTTCAACTGCTTCCATTGCAGCTACAAAGATGACAGTCTGATCGACGCGAGCCACCCCCGCGTGAAAATAATCACCGAGCAATCGGACAAGGGTTTCTATGAGTTGGTGATAAGCGACGTTCAGAAACAGGACGCCGGGAAGTACTCTTGCACCGCAAAAAATCGTTTCGGGGAAGCGTCGTGCGAAGCTGTGGTGACGGTAACCGACGACAAGGTGCTTTTTCTCCCGGAATACTTCCTCGAGCCTGGCATGGAGCCTCAGTTCACCTGGCTACGGGACGGAAAGCCGTTCGACCCCGAAGAAAGGTTCAAAGTTCTTTTCCAGGATAACGAGGATACGTTGGCGCTGGTGTTCCAACATGTGAGACCGGAGGACGCTGGTCTATACACCTGCGTGGCACAAACCAGTACAGGTAGACGAATGGTTGAGTTGTCATTAATAGACTGCGGATTTTATGAATTTATGACAAAAATGGGTAGCTGCGATTTTAAACAGCAGAAACGTTAAAAGAATCGAAGACTGTCGACACGTTACTGTTGTCCTGCTAACAGTATTAAAGGAAGAAATAAATTTTTATATATGGTTTCAATACAGATCCGCAGTCTAATTATTAACACGTTCGAGTCGGTATCGGTTCCTGGGGACTAAATCGAAGAGTTTAGTGACGTTTCGGTATAACTTTTGTACTGTAAAGGATAGCGGAATAAAATTTATATTAAAAATATATAAAAATTGATGCTACTCTGAATATGTATGAAGTCTTACAACTTATATTTTTTTAATTATTTTTTAAAATTTTATTACTCTACAACATTTTTTTTAACCTTTTTTATACATATTCAGTGTTTTGTCTAAGAATATACAGGGTGGGGTAAAAATCGCGGTACGACCGAGTAGGGGATGATTCTAGAATGAAATTTTTATGCCTTCTTTCCTAGGCTTCTTCCGCCAGTTGGCCAATAGGTAAACGAGCGTATTTGATTATTTAACATAATACCATCCATAATGAGACACTCGGGTCCGTCTCGAACGCGTTAATCTTTCAATCAACACCCCGCTCTTATTACTCTTCTTATTTAACCCTTCGAATGCACAGGTAACATCAGCTGCAGTGCCGAGTTGACCGTCCAAGGAGCAGTGAATCAACTGATAAAGGACCCAGAGAGGCCGAAGCTGGCTTCAGAAACCAGGCACTCTGAGGTGAGCGCCGGTGGTTCCGCGATGCTAGAGCTCCAGATCAGAGGATACCCTAAACCAGACATCAAGTGGACGAAAGACGGGAAAGAGATCGTCGCCGGTGGAAGGTACAAGTACCTCTGGGAGGATGAAGAATCGATGTCTCTGGTGATCAAGAACGTTACCGCGAAGGACGCCGGTGTGTACACGATCCTTGCGAAGAACGAACTAGGAGAGGACACCACCCAAATCGAGCTGATCGTCAAGTCTGCTCCGAAAGTCATCAAGAAGCAAGCCGACATCACGGCCGTCCTTGACGATACCGTAACGATGACGCTACAGATCGAGGCTACTCCTTTACCGGAAATAAAATGGTACAAGGATGGTCAGGAGATCAAGGAGGACAGTCGAATCAGCATCGTGAAAGAGGCCAACGACATTTACAAACTGATTATGAAGAACTCCAGAATAGACGACGCCGGTTCTTACTCCATCGTCGCTCGCAACGATGTTAATCAGACCACGGAGATCTGGAAGGTCCGAGTTCTCAGCCCGCCGAAGATTGTCAAGGGACTAGGCGAACCACAGATCCTCGACAACGAAGCGACTCTCATATTGTCCGTGGACGTCGAGTCCAGGATGCCTGCGTCCATCAAATGGTACAAGGATGGAAAACTTATCGAGCAAGATGGTCGCATAAAAATGGTGAAAGAAGGAAACAGATTTATCATGAAGATCACGAGCGCAGTGGGGGAAGACGCTGGCATCTACAAAGCGGAAGTGTCGTCCGAACATGGCACTGTGTCCGATCAAACGAAGATTCAGGTGACGAACGCTCATATTTTCAATTTTATTACTGTACCAATGATTCTACACATTCTTTTACTGCTGAACGTGAAACAGTCTCCAGTGCAATTGACCTTCGTTTTGAGGTGCAAGGTCGAATCTTTTTTAATCACTAGACAGAACTAGATGGAAAGGAATTTTTGCTTGGCTCCTGTTTCTTACAACCGATATGCAACACTTTTATTTTAAATAAAAATTCGCAGGCTAGTGATCACAAAGTTCGTATGCCTCCAGTTTAGCTTTTGTTCGTAATGGCCCCACGAAAAATTTAACCGGGTGGTTAATTTTTTTAAAAAAATTTTCTTCATACTGCACGATTCATATCCTCAACTTAAATAACGAACACATCACTGATTTTTTTCTAAAAATATTTGTGATAACCGTTACCTTTTATCCCTGGTTATAAATGATCGAAATTGGTATCTTCATCGATTAGAGTGTAGTATCATCTGAAAGTATTAATAGAACACAGTTTTGCATCCTGTAGTACTGAGAAATACCTGCCAGGGATTTAAATCCACACGAACTTCACAGGTACGAGGCATACCAAGATTCAAGGCGACAATGTCGAACGTCACGGTGAACGAAGGTGCTACAAACATCGAGTTCGCCGTGGAGGTGGACGGATACCCGAAACCGAGCGTCCACTGGTACATCGGCGACGTGGAGATCACAGAGAAGAAGAAAGAGTACACTCGCACAGAGGAGGAGAACATCTGCAAGCTGCTGATCTCGGAGGTCAAGTCAGAGATGAAGGGGACGTACACCTGTATGCTGAAGAACGAGTACGGCGAGATCAAAACCAGCTCGACCCTGACGGTGAACACGCGACCTAGACTGATCAAGAAGCTCACCGATCTGAGGATAAAGGAAGGAGACACCATGAAGCTGGTGTTCGAGGTGGCTGCAACACCGGAGCCTCAAGTCAAATGGTTCAAAGATGGGCAGGAAGTGTCGGCGGATGCTAGGATCAAGATCACAAGGGACAGCAAACGGCAGGAGAGCTACGATCTCACGGTTACTTTGGTCAAGGGTTCCGACGGCGGTGTCTACGAAGTCAGAGCCGAGAATGAGCTCGGCTATGTGACCAGCAAGAGCAAAGTCATCGTCATGAGTAAGGGTCACATTGATTTCTCAGAGTTCATCGACGCTTTGAGGTCGGCGATACTCGCGAATCTTCACAAATTAAGAAAAATGAGATCATTTTCAAAATATCATCAGGTATTAACATGTTGACCACTGTGTTGGTTTAGAGAACAAAGAGTAGAAGTCAATTTTTATGAAAATTTAGGTTTTCTAACATTTTCATAAGTATGGATAGGTACTAAATTTTTTTTTAATATCGAATTTTGATCGTCCTCTGTGTACTGACAAGTGAAATTTGAAACAATTTATGACGAAGTCATAGCGATTAAACTCTGAGCGTGTAATACGAACGTTAGCCTCCCCTGCAGTGACTTCAATGCGTGGCAAAGAACTATCGCCGTCCTCTCAGCGGTCCAACCGTGGCACTGCTCCATCGTCGACAATTCACTCTTGATCATTTTCTACACTGACCCTGTCCGAAGTTCTAAATTAATAGAAACATTGAAAAGATTTGCAGAATAATTTTCCAGAGTGAAAAGTCTTGATAGAGCAGTTCGTCAAACGCGTAACGTGTCCGTACACATTCTTAATTTCTGAGAACCACTAGCAAATCACCGTGCCTTTCCAAGGTTCAGTAAGTACTGCTAGCAAAGGTACCGTTTCGTTTTCGATTTGATGTTGATCGTTTCCGATGTGAACGAAACAAACAAACAAATAATACACTGAAGTCTCTTTGTAGCAAGACCACGAAAACCAATACGAACGCTGAAATATCGCGTCAGACACCCGACAATTGACGTGAACATCATACTATCACTCTCTGTCTTTCTCTTTTTACGTGTCGTGCCTTACTTGATGTCTATGTTGCCCGCCGTGACTCCTTCTTTTCTGACATGTGTTACTTTCCCGTTTCTTTTTTCTCTCTTCTCTCCTTTCTACCGACACACGACGCGACCACGAACGATTTTGTCAAAGACCCGTGTCCCAATATGTGTATATAAATTCCATAGCGAAAACAGAGGAAAGCGAGGAAACAATGGAAACGAAGAAGATCACCGTCGAGGAAGAGGAGAAAATCGTGGAGGAGAAAGTCGACGCGCAAGCACAGCGCGCCGAGGAATCAGGACCGGAAGGTAATCCTATCGATCGCGGAAAACACGATCAGGGCTCTAAAGAGATGAGTACTAAATGAGTGGGCTGTATAGAGAGATTTTAAGTACGCTATAGATACGCTTCGATGCCTTCGATCTGCGTCCTATGATCGACGCGATGTCGCAAGATTTTGGTAAGAGATATATTTTTGAACGCTCCGGGATTTTATTTTTTTTTTTGTCAAGCTCTCACATGCTTATTCTTTTTTTTTTTATACCAATGGAATTCGTGGCTGTAATGCAAAACGATCCGAGATGCGTTGTTAAAACAGAGAATTTTGAGAAATGATAGAAATGACAAATCGATTGGCTCAGAGTAAGATTAGTTTTGCAGTAAAGCCGCAGAAATATCGAAACACTTTGCACTCGGGCGAAAGCTCGCGCAAACACACGGCTTCCGATGTTCTTGTTCATTGTTTGATTTTGATGTACACACATACTTTTTTTTCTGATTATCTACCGAAATTCTTGCGAGACGATGTACAAACTCGTCACCGTCGACGACAACATCAATGTGTAACGATAGTCTTGCCGAATAGAGTTGTTGAGGGATGCTGGGTTGAGCGTAGCGTTAGATCGTAGCCGAAAAAACTATGTCTGGTGTAAATCTCAGGTCGAGTAACGCTGGAGACACAAAGCGTGGAAGTAATACGTGACCAGGGTGACACGATCACGATCTCCGTGGCCTCCAAGACAACCCACGAAGCTATACTCACAGGTAATATCGCACACGCACGCGTAACAATCTTCGCGGGGGCGGATTTCGCGACTGAAGTGGTCCAAAATGCAAATACACATCCACTTGTACACTACTTATACGCTTGAATCAAATATAACAATAAGTTCTACATATATAAAGGGTGGCCCAAAAATACTTCCTTGAAAGGGGTGATTCCTGAGGTCAAGTACCTTTCTCCTTTGCGAAACTGTTCTCATGTCCGCATGTTCGCCAGTTACAAAAACATAAATTTTTATTTTAAACTTATCACCTCAAAAGTATCAGAGAATCACATTTGAATAAAGGTATAATGTCTAAGAGACTAGCACAGAAAACAGTTACGTGCGCAAATAAATTGCTTAGGCCACCCGGAATTAGATTTTTATCCATCATCTTCTGTCCGCTATCAGTCGCAAGGTCCGCCGCCGCGAAAGCAAATAACGCCACACCGAACAAAGCTTTCACGAGCCTCAGACGGAGTAAAAGCGGTTATGTGGGTGGCAACAGCGTCGATAAAGTATCGAAAGGCAGCTGCGGGTTTCTCGCTGAATCTCGGTGACTCGCAGCAAGAAAAGACAAGGGGTGCCTCCTCTGTAGTAGCGTTAGTCGAAAGGTAATTGGTGACGAGCCAGGCCGTTCGCAGGTCCCGACGAGAGCCACACGATCAGCAAGATGACCGCGACAAAGGTCGAGTGCCAGGAGTCGTACTCCGAGAGTCCTCGGGTCGAGGAGATCGCCTCGTACAGTTACACGGTGCAGGAGGAGTCGATGCAAAGACCGCAAAACGGTGTTCTGATCGAGGAATTCTCGGAGACCAGCGAGGACAATCGAAGGACGCTTCAGGTGAACCGGGGAGTCTCCATAGTGTCCGTGTCCGACGACGAGTCGACGTTGAAGGCGATCTCCAGGGATGTCAGCACCGACGACATGCAGTGCGCCGAGTTGACCGAAGATGTGAAGGTCGTGAACGGATCCTACGAGGAGTTTAACGGGAACGGGCTTGAAGAAAGGATCCTGGACGAGGTGAAACCCTTCAGAGGCACTTTGCTCACGGAAACAATCATTGAGGAACGATCGATGGAAGAGACGCCGTCGGAAAAATCGACGCTGGAGACCGTGAAGGAGCCTAGAAACGGTGAATTGAAGAACGGACTTTCCAAAGAGACCTCGAAGATGGAGAGGAGAGCTTCGTCGGAGAAGATTACCGAGAAAACGCTGGAGCAACCGCAGACTCCAACGATCGAAGAGAGCAAACTGAGACGACAGAGTTTGAAGATAGAACGAACGAACTCGATCGCCGAGAAGGTTGTCGAGACGAATTTAGAGGAGCGAAGAGCGTCCGTTCAGAACGGTGTGTCGAGGCAGAGCTCGAGGATCGAGAGAATGGACTCGAGAGAGTCGCTGAAGGCGACGGAGAAGTCCCTGTCGAGGCAGAGCTCGAGGATCGAGAGAATGGACTCGAGAGAGTCGTTGAAGGCGACGGAGAAGTCGCTGTCGAGGCAGAGTTCTTTGAAGGCTGCCCTGAGCGCCGACGAGGAAGTTGACGAGGAGCTCGAGGCGCTACTAGACCGCGTTAAACGGCAACGCAGCGTTCTTGACGATATCCTTGAAAAGGAATCTAGCAGAGACTCAGGTACGGGTGGATCGCTCCGTCAGCTGCGGGAATGGATCTTGTAGATCGACGCGCCAGAGATCAGGCTGTTATTACTCGCCATTGTTCGCTTATTTGTTGATCACTGGCTTTGGATTTCTACAACACGTTTGTCCCACATGCCCCTTATGTGTCCTAACTTGTTTGCTACTTCATCCTAACAACTCCATACACGCTTGTCGCCTGTGCACGTTGACGATCCATGTCGGAAGCGTCTAACAAAGTTGAACTCGTATCGAGGTTCACCGAATAATGAATAATTTAAGAGGTTGGTCCTGGAAAGGATCAGAATTTTGTTAGCGTTTCCGAACAATGCCCAACACTCGCTGCTTGTACAATGAGTCGGTCAAACACAGCCAGAACGGTATGGAGAGATGGTAATTCAAGGTAAGCTGATATCAGGAATGCTCTACAATAATGAATCCTTTATGCGTTAGGAACCTGAAATGTCAACAACTGTAATGATTTATTGCTGAACCGAGTGTTCTAAGATTCTGTAGGGCGTACGTACTCGATACGCCGCCATCTTGATTCCTACCGCACGGATGATTAAGCAAGCAATAATCAAGTATTGGTCGTACCAATAAGTAATCAACTGTCTGATACTAAATAAACATTTAATTGTCATTCTTCAACGCTGTATCGCGTTTCATATCAGAAAATGCAAACAATCTATTTCGTGTTTGAATCGTAAATACTTATTGGCACGCCTGATGCGTGTAAAGAAGTAGAAAATTGTCTGGCATTCGAAAAGTGTCTTAACAAGTTAGCGAATAACAAAAGCAGCACGTAGCAAGCGAGATGCATTAGCTGCACGGCAATTCAGAAAATACTTCGAATAACTGCCCGAAGTCATTCCTGGTGAACGGTGTACTGATGTTCTCATTCTTCGTGTAGCGCCTCCTCACATCCTCAGCGCGAGTCTCTCCGATCTAACGATCTACGAGACTCAGAAGGTCCACTTCGAGATCACAGCGACAGGTCTGCCGAGGCCAGACGCGAAATGGTTCAAGGACGGCAAGCCGCTGCGAGCGGGAGAACGCATAAGGATCACCGGCACGGGCGAGAATTTCAGCATGGAGCTGAGCAAGGCCATCCTCGAGGACGAAGGTGTCTACTCGTTCGTGCTGACGAATAAGCTCGGCGAAGACACTGCCGAAGGATACCTGACCGTCGGCACCGTCGACGATCTTAGACGACCGAAGTTCACCGAACTACTGGCCGATGCTGACGTGGCCAAAGGCGATTCTGGAGAGTTCCGGGCTACGTTCACTGCTGATCCTGTTCCAGAGATGACCTGGTAAGTAGAAATACTAAAACATTAATACTACCCCAGGCAATAAGTTTGGAATCTTTTTAGGAGCGTTCGAATATTAATGGAAGTCACTGTGTGTGAAGAGTATGAAAGATATTAAAAAAGATATTGAAACACGTGTCCAAGGATTTCGAGGGAGAAAGAGGGGGCAGTATCAGTTTTTTATTTGGGTGGCGTTTTCAAGGTCATTTGAAGGTCAACTTTGTTTTTTCAAATGAAAACCTTATAGGTTTTTTATTATGGGATCTTATTGTACTTAAAAACACCAGGAATTTTCGTAGGTTACTTTTTTTAGAAGTACTTTTTGAGAAGTAGAACGAGGCATATTATTGTGTAAAATTCTTTGACGCAAATCGTTGATGTTTTCAAAACAAAATTGTCCTCTATTGATCTCTTATTTATGTTGTCTGTCTTTCAATATAAGATTGTACTATTTAGTCAAGTGTGATTCATCGTAATAAGAGATACTATATCGTAGTACAATTAATTGTATAAAAAGGTGTATTCTTTAGAAGAACGAATAGAAATAATTTTTATGTACATGGGGCTGATGAGTGTGCTCGTCGAACTGTTGCTACAATGAGAAGACATCCCGATACACATGTTTCTCATACGTACGTGTTACAATTAATTGCAAAGTTTAAGGAAACAGGATCAGTGACAAATTTAAAAAGAAACCAGCCAAATTTCGTATAAGAAGCTGAACAAATCAAAATTATAGAACAGTTTACTGTGAATCCTACTAGTTCAATTCGACAAGTTTCAATGGCAACTGGTGTATCAGTGGGATCTGTGCACAAATTACTTAAATATAACAAGCTTCATTCTTATAAAATGCAGTTGCATCAAAAGTTATTGGAAGACGACTTTGACAGGCGGACTGAGTTTTGTGAGGAATTAACAAATATGATCAACGTCACTCCTAATCTAATTGAAAACATTTGTTTTAGTGACGAATGCACTTTTTTCTTAAACGATGCTGTAAATCGTCATAACTATCGTTATTGGAGTGACGAAAGTCCACATCTTATTAGAGAAAGTAATACTCAATGGCCGGAAAAAATAAATGTTTGGGCAGGAATTTTAGGAAATGCTATTATAGGTTTTTTCAAGAGAATTTGAGTGGCAATCTGTATTCAAATTTACTGGACGACATCATTGATCCGCTTATAACAGAAAATCTTGAAAAAGGCGAAAACGGCAATTTTTTGTTACATGAAGAGCTTTTGTACTTCCAACGTGATAGTGCTCCCCCGCATTAGACGTTACCAGTTCACCAGTGGTTAAACAATCGATTCCCACTAAGATGGATCGGTAGAAGAGGTGTTATTGAGTGGTCACCAAGATCACCAAATCTAACTCCAGTCGACTTCTTTTTGTGGGAACACTTAAAGTCTGTTGTTTATAAAATACAACCAGAAAGCGTCAACGATTTGCGTCGCCGAATTATACAGAAATGTAGAGTTATTCCAACAGATACCTCCCAAAATGTTCGTTCAGAATTTGAGAATCGTCTGTATTATTGTTTAGAAAACAACGGAGAACATTTTGAAAATTTGTTATAGTTATAAAGAAATTACAAACTTTCTTGCAGTATAAGTATGACTCGCTCTACTTCTCTTTAAATATCTCCGAAACTAGTGCGCGGATAAAAAAAGTATCCTACGAAAATTACTGGTCTTTTTACGTACAATAAGATCCCATAATAAAAAATATAGGTTTCCATTTGAAAAAACAAAGTTGACCTTCAAATGACCTTGAAAACGCCACCCACATAAAAAACTGATATTGCCCCCCTCTTTCCCTCTCGAAATCCTTGGACACGTGTTTTACACTTTTTTAATATCTTTCATACTTTTCGAGATATACGGCTGGAAAGTTTTCAAATGAACACCCTGTATAAAACACAATGGTACACATATGAAATGTAGTGTAATGTTCAATTAGTCTGTTTGAAAACAGAACCTCATGAAATAATTATGAATTTTGTTTATTGTGTAACAAAAAAATATAGAAGAAGCAAAATATTGCTTAGAAATAAGTATGGAAAATCCTACCGTCAAATAAAAAAATGTTATTCCTCTTTTTCGATTTATTTTTACGTATACAATCACCCTCTGCCCATTTGTACTGCAATTTCCGCCCCAACCTGTATCAGAAACTTTGATGTTTCCCCTTAGCGTCGTATTTTTGCGTTTGGTTCCAAACTTATTGCCAGTTCATGTTACTCTTGCGTATTAAAAATGGTTACTGTTTTTAACTAGTGCGTCGTAAAGGGTTAAGCGTTAGGTAGGTCAACCTTGAAGCACGCAACTTCATGCCAGATCAATTAAAATGTTTAAAGGATGCTTTAAAGATGATTTGTTCGAATAGGTTCTTCAAGGGTGAAGAAATTCCGCCAGATGACAGACGACTCAAGTTCGACGTTCAGAATAAACCAGCTAATGATAAATTGACCGAAACTACGGTTACGTTAGGTGTGCCTAAATGCGGCGCCGACGACACTGGAGAATACACGTTGAAGCTGAAGAACAAATATGGCGAGGCGGAAGCCAGCGTTAGTAGCCATTTCTATTTATGATACGGGATAGTTGTACAAATTGATAATCGATTCAAACCGTTCAGGCTTTCCTCAACCTCCTATTGCGACCAGAAATCGAAGAATTCAAGGACGTGGTTGAATCGGTTGAAGAGTCGCTAGAATGGGTAGCCATCGTAAAAGGAAACCCCAAGCCGGATATCACGTGGATGAAAGACGGTCAGAAGTTGGTGGAGGGAGACAGATTCCATTTCAAGGAAGATAAGAGGAACAATAAATACACGTTCGTCATCAAGAGCGTCGAAGTTTCAGACAAGGGAGTGTATACCTTGTCCGTAAAGAATTACCTTGGCGAAGCGACCGCGCAGGCGACGCTAACACCTCACAGTAAGCATCAGCCTATAATAACGTAAATTCTTGAACTAAAATCCTTTAATCCAAAAGGATAATCTCTGGAGGTGTGCGAAAACCCGAAAATGTCGGATCGGGACGGTTGAGAATTTTTTTCGAGAAACCGACCCGTCCCGACCATTCAGTACCCGTCATTTTTGGGTTTTCGCGCGCCTCTAAAAATCTCCCATAATTATAATTACCTTCGAATGAATCACAACGTGAAATATTTCAGCCGAGACACCTATCTTCACGAAATCCCTCGCCGACGCGTCCATCAAGGATCGCGACGACACGGAGTTGAAGGTCCGACTCACTGGCATCCCCAGACCCAAGGTTCTGTGGTTGAAGGATGGCGTGGAGATCAAGGAAGACAGTCGTCACACGATCACCACTCACGTGGACGGCATCGTGGACAGCACCTTGTCCATCAAGACCTTCTCTCAAAGCGATGTCGGCACCATAAAATGTCAGGCGACCAACGTTGCCGGAAGTGCTCAGACTGCTTGCGAGTTGAAGATGGAAATGATCACACCTGGTTTCGGCCAGACCTTGCCGAGGTCGCTGGACGTCGACGAGGGAGAACCTTTGGAACTCAAAGCTAAAGTGGACGGCAGCCCTATGCCCAGCGTCGCTTGGTTCAAGGACGGAGAAAAGCTCGTGCCCGATGAACACGTGAAAATCGAGCACCTCCCGGATGGTTCTACCAAGCTTACCATCGACTGCGTGAAACCAACCGATTGCGGAGCTTATAAGTTAGTGATCACTAACCCCACCGGCGAACTAACTTCCCTGTGTGCTGTGGCTATTAAACGTGAGTATTACAATATATACAGAGTATTTTTTGACATGAAACATTTGCGGAATCAGTCTCATAGAAAGAATCATGACACGTGACAAACCTGAGCGTCACGAAATAGTCATCCAGGCAATGATACCGTTAGACAAGTTACCAACAAATCACTAATCAATTTATCAACACAAATACCACTATTGCTAATAAAAGCGGAGTATACTTTAAAATAGAGACGAAATCAGTATGAATTTCTTTTACTTTTGAAGGGTATAAAACCATCGGAACGACCTGTGAATTTTCTTTTTATGTCATCGCAAACGAAGGAGATATCTTGGTGATAATATAATCTGGTTGCAGCTCAAAGAAGGAAACCATCTTTCTCGAAACCCCTGGAAGACACCAAGGCAATCGTCGGCCAGCCTCTCAAACTGGAGGCCCAAGTGGTTGCATTCCCCAATCCCCAGGTGCAATGGTTCAAGGACGGATTACCATTGCGTCACTCCAAGGAGATCTACTTCATGAACGAACCGAATGGACTGATTGGTTTAAGAATCGACAATGTCCGTCCGGAGGATGCCGGCACATACTCTTTAACAGCGTCGAACTCGCTGGGCGAGACCTCCGGGTCTGCTAAAGTGACGGTCGAAGAGAAGGAGAAACGACCAGAATTCATAACAAATCTTCAACCTCTAACGGTGGTCGAAGGCTTCCCTGTCAAGTTGGAGGTCAAAGTGCTGGGAAAGCCGGCGCCGCAGCTTCAATGGTTCAAGGATGGACAGGAGGTAGTCAAATCTTGTTAGAAACCATAGCTGAGTAAAATTTTAAGGAAAAATATTTTAAATGTTACTGTACCGTACAATGAAACGTAAAAGTCAAAATCGACATTTTTGCACGGAAATTTCTTAGTTTTTATACACCTTTATATTAATATTTGATCCGAATAGACTGCGGATTTTATGCATTTATGACAAAAATGAGTATGTGTAATTCAAAACATTAAAAAGAATAACAGACTTTAACAATGTCAATGTCATTTTTAATATATAAAAATTATTAATGAGCAAAATAAATTTTTACATAGCGCCTATAGATTGCAATTGATGTATAAAAATTTTATTTTGCATAAAGATCCGCAGTCTAGTTACGAATAATCGAAAAATTAAATAAAAATAAAAAGACTATTACAAATAAAATTCTCACCAGTTTGAGAATCCTTCAAATGATGTACTATTTTAAAAACTTTTTCTGACATATAAAATATTTTATTTTCAAAACCGCTCGTATGATTTCAAATAAAATAGTATATTTACTATTTGAAGAAATATTTTACTCAGCTCTGTTGAAACCACGGAAACAATAAGGTTGATGCTAAAGTATCGTATATTCTCAGATAAAACCCGACGGGCAACGTATAAAGACAGTCAGCTTGCCAGACGGAAGTCAAGCATTGATTATCGAAAGAGCCACGCCAGAAGATGCGGGAGAGTATCAGGTGATAGCAGGCAACACGGAAGGAACATCCTCTTGCAAAGGTACCATCAGCATCATGGGCAAACTGCAAGAGGGCGTCCCCGAGGAGAAACCTAGTTTCATGAACCCGATGAGGGATGTGTACGTCGAAGAGGGTCAGCCGTTGAATCTGTCCGCCACGTTCGTCGGCAATCCCGTGCCAGACGTCAGCTGGACGAAGGATGGTGCGCCTGTGTCGTCTTCTGGTCGCTTGACTGTGACCTGTGACGGAAAGAAGACCGAATTAGAGATCAATCCCTGTGAGCCGAAGGATGCTGGTGTCTACGAATGTCGTGTAGCCAATCCGCTCGGCGAAGACTCGACCAAGGCCACGGCTAACATCAGAAAGATCTACACGCCGCCTAGCTTCTCGCAGAGGTTCACCGACCTTCAACAACTGCCTACCTTCGACGCCAAGTTCCCAGCTCGTATCGCCGGCCTCCCGCGTCCTGAGATCAGCTGGTACTTCAACGACAAGCCGATCTTGCACGACGACGACAAATACAAGATCAAACGAGACGGCGACGCTTGTTGCTTGTACGTGAAGGATTGCACTTACGACGACTCCGGGCTTTACAAGTGCAAAGCGGTGAACCGGAGCGGAGAAGCGGAATGCGTCGCCAATCTGGCTATAGTTGACAAGATGTACGCACTTTTGGTACAATTACTTAATTCCTTGTGTTTTCGCGTTGCCCTTATCTTTTATCGTTCGCGTTCTTCGGTTCCAGAGGAAAGATGCAGAAGATCGAACCACCGTCCTTCTTGAAGAGGATTGGCGACTGCGAGGTGTACAGAGGAATGCCAGCCAAGTTCACCGCCTGCATCACAGGCTACCCCGAACCAGACTTCGAGTGGTACCGCAACGGCGATCGAATTTGGCAGACCGATAGAATCAGAACGGAGCAAGAAGGCAGCCTGTTGCGTCTGGTCATTTCCAACGTGGACGAGTTGGACGCTGGCAAATACGAGCTGAAGATAGTGAATCCCCACGGCTCGGACTCGTGCACCGCAGAACTGATCTACGAATGTAAGAATCTTTTGTTTGTTTTTTTTTTCTTTTAACAAATGCAATAATATTACTATTAAATGATAGATTTTCACGTCTGTGTCCATTCGCAGTTGAATAATTGCTGACAGAAATCATAAAACCAGAAAATAAGCTGGATGTCTCATAATTTTGCCCAATCAAAACTAACATGTATACATTTGCTTTTTTAACTTTTTTACTGTAGGTTCTGCGTATCTATGCTTTTCGTATATACGTTCTAGAAATAGTATGCAAAAGATAGTAAACCAGATCGTCTAACGTAAAATCATTGTTTGTGCAGCACTGGAGCCAAGACCAAAGAAACCATTGGCAGACCAATACGCCGAGTTCGACAAGTACCGGAAGTCTGGCGTCCCGCTGCCGCTGGCCGACCGTCCGATCATCAGCAGGATGATGGATCGTCACTTGACGTTGTCCTGGAAGCCCTCTATCCCGATCGGTCCGCGAATCCCTGTCACGTATCAAGTGGAAATGTGCGAGCTGCCAGACGGCGACTGGTTCACCGCCCGTTCCGGGATTCGCAGCTGCGTCTGCGACATCCGCAACTTGGAGCCCTTCAGGGACTACAAATTCCGTATCCGCGTGGAGAACAAATACGGGCTAAGCGATCCGTCGCCGTTCGCGCAGACATACCGTGCGAAATTAGAACCCGATCCTCCAAAATTCTTCCCATATCTGCCTCCTGGCATCGACTTCCGCCCGGAGACCAGTCCCTACTTCCCGAAGGACTTCGACATCGAGAGACCACCGCACGATAACTATGCTCAAGCGCCAAGATTCTTGCGCCAGGAACACGACACCCAGTTTGGCGTGAAAAATCACAACTGCAGTCTGTTCTGGTTCGTCTACGGCTACCCCAAACCGAAGATGACCTACTACTTCAACGACCAGCTGATAGAATCCGGCGGAAGGTACGATCAAAGCTACACGAGGAACGGACAAGCTACCTTATTCATCAATAGGATGCTGGAACGGGACGAAGGCATGTACGAAGCTGTGGCTACCAACGAACATGGTGAGGCTAGACAAAGGGTTCGCCTGCAGATCGCGGAATACCCGTCCTTCATTCAGAGACCGGAAGAGGTGATCGTGATGGTCCGAAGATCCGGGCAACTAGTCGCCAAGGTCACCGGTGTACCCTATCCGGACATCAAGTGGTACAAGGACTGGAAGCCTTTGACGTCCTCTTCGAGAATCAGGGTCAGTTGAAGCTAATCTTAATTCTTTGTGGTCCGCGATACTCTCGCGCAGAGTTAATCCGCTGTAGATTGGATTCTTAGGCCTTCGATTACAGAAATTGGTTCTATTGTTCTAGATCGAATTCACGGAACCGGACACTTCGATTCTGTTTATCAGCGACGCCATAGTGAAGGATGAGGGTCTCTATTCGATCAGCGCAGGAAACGTGGCAGGATCGATTTCCTGTTCCGTGATGTTGCACGTGGAAGAGAACGAGCACGAGTACGGATTCAGAACGTACAAGAGGAAGAGCGACATCAGAACTCGCCACGACAGGCCATACGACGATTACTATGATCTTGGCGATGAACTTGGTCGTGGTACCCAGGGTATCACTTATCACGCTGTAGAAAGGTGTACCGGAAGAAATTACGCGGCCAAGGTCATGCACGGTAGAGGAGACCTGAAACCGTACATGTACAACGAGATGGACATCATGAACAATTTGAACCATAGGAAACTGCTGCGGCTGCACGACGCTTACGAGGCCGACCTTACAGTCACGTTGATTATAGAACTGTATCCTTCGCTAGAAATATTTCTATCATTTTCTCACTCTCGTTTTGAATTGTTGCTGGTTTCTTTATGTAGCTTCGCGATCGGTTGCAATAAAATGTTTCTTAACCAAATATCAGAGCTGCCGGTGGTGAACTTGTGGACACCCTGACCAAGCAAGCATACTACACAGAGTCTGAAATTGCTGGTTACATGAGGCAACTGCTCTGGGGATTGGAGTACATGCACGACAATCACTTTGCTCATCTCGGCCTGACGGTTGATTTCTCTTTCAATCAATTTATCAACCTTTAGAGGGCGGCCACTATAGTGGCTAGGGACAAACTTGAGAATTTTTTGTAACATGTTGGTTGTATACAGGGTATTCAGCGTAACGTCCGTCACAATTGTTCAGACGCTTTTGGTAATGTGAGAAAAACATGCTTGAAATAAAAAATCATCAGTTCTGGATATTCAACGAATCGCAAATATAAAAGTAATAGCTGGTTAATTATTAGATCTAGAACATGTGAAGATCAATACATTTTTACGCACAATTTGATACTCTATCTATAGATCTTTCCATTTAAAGAAATCAAAATGACTCTATACTGTGCAATTTTTATGTAATAATTTTTTCATATTATTATAAGTAACGGAAATATTCTAGGTACGCAAGTTGCGTGAACCAGCCTGTAGTATATGTATAATATTTTACGTAAAGAAAATTCAAGTTTCCAATGGAAAAATAATGGCCCTATATAGGTGAAACGCGCGATCGAACAATGAATAACATATTTATTTTAACCTCCGTGTCGACAATTTGTTTGCAGCTCGGGGACCTGTTAATTTCGCACACGGGAGGCGACGACCTAAAGATCTGCGACTTCGGCCTATCCAGAAGAATCACTCAGACGAAGCTGATGACCTTAGCATACGGAATGCCGGAGTACGTAGCTCCGGAAGTGACGAACAACGAAGGAGTATCGTATAGCGCGGACATGTGGTCCGTTGGTATCATCACGTACATCCTTCTGTCCGGTATCTCGCCGTTCAGAGGTTTCAATGACAGGGAGACCCTACTGAAGATCAGAGATGGGAAGTGGGAGTTCGATGATCGTTGGCAGAACATTTCCGAGGATGCTAAAGACTTCATTCGTCTACTGTTAATGTATAATTGCGAGAGGAGGATGGACGTCAAAGCTGCCCTTACTCATCCTTGGATCACTGGTTACGCGGACAGATCTCCTACCGATTTGTACAAGATACCATCCGAGAACTTGAAGAACTACTACAAGCTATACCGGTAAATAGTTCATAGCATACACAAGATTTGTATCCGACAGATTGTTATTCACTCCGAGCATAATCATTTTAGCGACTGGTACAACAATGCATCCTGCCGCACCTGGTACCGCAGAAGTAAGCTGGAAACTGCTTTCGAGCATCCGTCCAAAATGGTTTATCCACCTGGTCATAAGTACACTCCTGAGCCCAGCGACGACAGAATATACAGCCCAACGAAGAAACCGTCAGCGAAGCCTTGGGACACTCAAATACCCTCAAGAGAGCCAATTGACACTGAGATTGGAATTATCAAAAGTGAAAGCCAGTAAGTAATAGCTTCGAGAACTGCAAAGCGAAAGTGAAAGATAATCCAGTCTCCGAACGGTCATATTGAATATCATTTAATTCCAATTGAGGTTTTAAAATATACTCACGTGAGAGTCGAACCTTGTATTCTGGATAATATACGCTTGTTTACCTTTATAGCTATCAGAACGGACCAGACACGTACCTTCTTCAACTGCGGGACACTGACTTCCCTGTACGTTTGCGCGAGTACATGAAAGTTGCCTGTAATCGTAGCCCAGGGTTCTCGCGTACCATCGCCGAAGAAAACTTCGATTGGAGGGTAACCGGCGGCTCTTAATTCGAATTCAAGACTGCATCTTCGAATTATCAGATTCTAATTCACCATTTCTTCAACGTAGGCACCAATTATACGCGAACGTCGCCGTTTTACGGACGTAATGGACGAAGAGATCGACGACGAAAGACGCGCCAGGATCAGTAGATACGGAGCACCCGATAACTTCACTCTGAGACGCTTGAAACATGAATTGGGAACGCGATTGGATAGCTACGCCGAAGCTGAGGCGATGCTGGAGTCGAAGAAAGAAGGACACCCGCCATTCTTCCGCGAGAAACCGCAAATCAGACCGATCGAGGAAGGAAAGCCTGCTCAGCTACTATGCCTAGCTGTAGGAAGTCCCAAGCCGTTGATTCAGTGGTTCAAGAACGACATAATGATTCAAGAAACAAACAGGGTAAAGGTCACCGAGGATAAAGACGGGAGGTCCATACTCGGCTTCAATCCAACGAAGGATCACGACGTGGGTAGCTACAAGGTTGTAGCTAGGAACACATTGGGACAGACTGTCGTTAGGTGCAGACTGGTGGAGGCGGTTGTTCCTTCGTGTCCTGACTCTCCCGAGGTAATCAGAAAAATGTATACCGACCATACGACACTTTTCTAACAAATTGATTTTCCAGGTATCCGAGCTATCAGATACGGAGATCCTTCTGCGATGGAAGCAGCCCAAGTACGACGGCAACTCTCCAGTCCTGTGCTACAATCTTCAAATCAGAGAAGGCGACGGTATCGAGTGGATAGACCTCGCTTCGAACATCGATCATGAATTCTTCCTGGTGAGGAACCTGAAGCCGGACAGCAGCTACAACTTCCGTTTGGCGGCTCGCAACCGTATCGGTTGGAGCGAGAAGGGAATACCATCGAAACTGATCAAGACTAGGCCAACGGGATGTCAGAAGGTTCAGATAACGCGAGCAATGAGGCATCTTCAAGATCTTACAGAAGCTGGACAAGTCATTATTCCTGAAGAGGATAAACCACACATGGATTACTCCATCGAGGATCATCCTATCGAATGGTCGACTGAGACCAATCTGACCAGCAAGTATAGCTTCATCTCTGAGGTAGCCAGAGGACAGTTCTCCGCCGTGGTGAAGGGCGTTGACAAGTCCTCGGACCGTGTGATAGTAGCCAAGATCTTGGAACTGAATTCGGACACAGAGAAACAGGTGAACAAAGAGTTCGAAGCTCTTCGTTCCTTAAGACACGAAAGGATAGCGTTGCTGGAAGCGGCGTACAAATCACCAGGAGCTCCAGTTGCGGTGTTCATTTTGGAGAAGCTGCAGGGCGCAGATATACTTACATATTTCTCGAGCAGACACGAGTACACAGAAAACTGCGTGGCAACAGCTATTTCGCAGGTCCTAGACGGGTTGCAGTATCTTCACTGGCGAGGATACAGTCATCTGGATATTCAACCCGATAACATAGTTATGTCCACTGTTAGATCACTTCAGATAAAGCTAGTCGATATGGGCTCGTCCCGCTTCGTCAGCAAATTAGGCACCTCGGTGCCTAAACTCGGCCATCCGGAATATAGAGCACCTGAAATCTACAATGAGGAACCGGCACATCCTCAGACAGACATCTGGATGGTCGGTGTGCTAATGTACGTCCTTCTGTCCGGTACCTCGCCGTTCCGCGGTAAGGACCCTGAGGAGACCAGACAGAACATCCTGTTTGTTAGGTACAGATTTGAACATCTGTTCAAAGAACTGAGCCAGGAAGCCACGAGGTTCCTTATGTTGGTCTTTAAACGGGCACCGAAGTAAGTAAAAGTGATTACTGGGGAAATTTGTGTTAAATTAAAATCTTTCACAACATTTCCAAGCCATAGAATACATTAGCACTGTTACTATACATTTATTTTATATCTATTTTAGTAAAAGACCACTGGTGGAGGAGTGCCACGAACACAGATGGCTTCAACTGTCCGACTTCATGATCAAAAAACGCGAGAGGGCTGTGTTCTTGGGCAACAGACTGAAAGAATATAGCGAAGAGTACCACGAAGAGAAATCAAAGATGGCATCCGACAGTCAAACGTTGGCAAGCGAAAGCCTGTTAGGTTCCACGCAGAAACTGATCAGATCGACTAGCATACAGGAAGAACTGCTCACCACGTTCTAAGGAATAAGATACAATTAAGCCACGATTTTTCCAATTTTCTTTACCTAACGTGACCGTAAAACTTCACGCACATATCTAGTCAGACTTGTGAAGGGCAAGGAAACCGTTACCGAGGAGGGACGAAACGCAAGAGCTTTTTTCTTCTCCATGTTCTTCTTTTTTTTTTTTGTTATTATTTATTTGTTACAACTATTAACTATTTTAACAGATACAAATGTCTATCGGTAACGTGAAAGATTCACGATGAAGATGGCGAAAGGAATGAACGGTATATTTGAATGTAACGTAAGGCACACCAGGTTTTAACGAGTCAAGGTACAAACCGAAACCGTTTGAAATTGTACAAAAATTATGCAATTATGTTCTAATACAATCGCCAATAAATACTAAGTAATAAAGACAAAGAAGATGTACATTTAAACACAGATATTGTCCCATGGTGTTGACGAATAACGCAATTAAAAAAGTCTTATTATTAAATATGGAATTTATTTACAAATTATCTTCCATCGTTACAATGCTCTATAAAGAGGATAAGCATAATGTACAAATGACACATTTTTCTGTCCTCGTTCCTTGTACCAATAATTACAAATATAAGTTGTATCGTGACCGCAATAAAATATCAGAACAATCAAAAGCCGCGTACGGTTAACGAAACGGAAGTACAACGAGTACAATCTTCCTGGATGAAGAAGACTAGTAGCAAAAAGTTAATATGAATTTGATCGGTATCATCTAGAAAAAGAAAGGAACACAAAATCTTTCAATTGAATTATAAATGTCTGTCAAAGTCAGATAGCAACCCCATAATTGTAAAATTACATCATTAGGATATTGTTGTCTAGTTCAAATCATCTTTTCGCATACTGCATAACATAGTCTTTCACCTTACTCCGAAACGATTCTTTATCTTTTATAAAGAGGTCGGCTGCGTCTCTGTTCAGGGGATCATCGAAATTTAAAAGATCCTGGAAAAAAACAACAAATTATTTTTAATGAAACATTGAAAGTCAGTAAAGTCTGCCATATAAAATAGAAATTTCTGTATTTATGTCATGCTCTTGGACTCACAGTGAAAAGGGAATTCAAGCCCCATACAACATCCTGAAGCTTACGTGTTGGTGCCCATCCCATTCCATCTATACTACTTTGTCTTAATATCGAAAGACATACATCGCCATCTTCGCTTATATTAGGATGCCACAGTTTTGTTAAGCAATTAACTTTTGGGGGCTGTAAAGGTAGTTTGTTAGTAACTACTTTGTTGTAAGTGATTATGTTATAACTATTAGTGACATATTTACAGCCATGTTATAGTCTTCGGGTATATAAATCTGGAAGTAAAATCGACCTCCCAACCAATACCCTTCATCAGGAACAATTAAAAGAGTGAACTCGTGGAGACAGTGCGGATCATTAAAAGTAACTTGACACGTACTAGGTAAAGTTTGTTCCATTTCTTGAACCTAAATGGAAAAAAGTATACGTGTTAACGAAGCCATAATACAGTAGTCAGTCGCAATTATTTTGAAATGATTAAAGTAATTTAGAATTTTATGCATCCCGGTATACACTCTACCTCTTTGATAAGTAATTTGTCACGGACAGAAATGCGTTTGTTATAATCTTTATTTTTTGAATTTGCTAGATCACCATCCTTTTTTAACTTTCCTCTTAGGGTAATCATGTTTTCCGCGTTTAGATCTGTAAACAAATAACACAGATGACCGTAAAATACAGCGAAAGTAATTAAAATTTAATAATTTAACAATTTACGCAAATAAAAGTAAATTCCGATGAACATGAAAGAACGGTCAACCCATTATTTTTGTTACACGATAACCTTTGAGTACGGGAGAAAAATAAAATATTTTATTACGACAGAATGAGAAAAATTATAATACACAACTGTAAAAATTAAAATATTGAATACACTTTCGCTGTTGACAAGTATCATTTATGTATTTATGACATTCGAGTAACGGGAGTTTAAGGTTAGGTTATCGTATGTACCTGAAATTTTGCAAAAATCGTACCTTATACAAAAATTAATATTTTAGCACCGTGTAGAATGTTATTTATTCCGGTGTCTTCAATGATCACGCATTTCGTTAAATTGTAAGTAATATTCTCCAACTCCCAGCCATTTAAAAGGAAACGGTAAATATTTAAGTGCACCGAAAGTCTGTCTCTCTCACTGCAGATGGCAACACCGATTAAAAACTTAAAGAGTGTTTACTATAAAAACCGACGTGCTGGTTGTTTCTTGAATATTTACGTGTTTTTGCAAACAACCTAGTGTATCAACTTGAATTTTTAATATACCCAGTAAATGCATGATGGTGAAGAATGTATTGAAACGTAAATCGATCATGAAATTTCGAATAACAATTTATAAAAGAAGTCATTGAAAATGATTTACAATCAATGTTTAACAAGAAGGAAAAACGCTTTATACGAGTTTTTGGAATTTTGGAAATTATACTTTGATAAAATTGCAGTTATAAATTTTTCTACGAACTTTATTCTATGAAAATGCTAGAAAAAAGCTACAACTGCCATTTTTATGCAAATGCGTGCCATATTTGCAAACAGTTTGGTGAAGGTGTTTCTTTAAAAAGATGTGGTAACTGTACAATGATTGCATATTGCAGTAAGCAGCATCAAAGAGAACATTGGCCGCAACACAAAGATTTATGTAACGTTATTTGTAATGTTTTCAATGATAATAAAATGAACAACTTTGTAAATAGTAAAGAAGATGTTAATACAGTAAAATGGGCTGAAATGAAAATGAGCTTTATGTTATTAGTAGCATTGAAGCTTCCGAGAAGATTGGAATTTTATGAAGAACAAATGTTTAAATTCTATAGATCTTGCATAGTGTGTCACAACCGAAGTTCCAAAGAACTTGTGGACTGTCTATATTGTCCCGCAACAACTTTCTGTAAAAAGCATAAAAATGATGCAATGCACTCGAGTGTTTGTAACAAATTAAAATTATGTTTTAAATTGGATATGGCCTCAGTAATGTACAAAAATTTAGTGCCCGAATTAAGATTATCATACAACATGAATTGTGCAGATCTTCCACAAAATATGGAGGATTATATAAAACATTATGGTAATAAAAAGAAGTCTTTACACTTGTCAATAGAAGAAGAAACAATGATTGACTCAGAATATCTTACACGACCATTGACATTGTGTTATGCAATGAAAAAGTTAGGTATTTTCTCATGGGAAGAAAATATAACTATTCACGTAATTGGAGCTAATATGATAGAAATTAGTGGTATCAATTTTTGGGAAATTTTATTGCACTGGTTACCAAAATCAACAGAAGCCAAGATTATATTAATTGGGCCTGAATTATGCCCAGACTCTACGTCGATAAATCTTTGTAAATACTGTCAATTGAGCAACAAACAACTTTCAATTCAAATGCACAATGTATTTTACAATAATTATATAAATAGTACTTCGTATACAAAACCAAATTTTATTATTGGATACAATGCTGGAATCAGTGAATATGAGGACTTTAAGCTTGGGAATGATACATGGGCACAATCTTTACAAACAATTGCTGAGCAAAATTGTCCATTTATTTTAACATCTTACACATTGTCAGAAGCAAGGGAAGAACAAACAAGATTTGAGACCATCATAAATCATAATAGAAAGTGTATATTTTTGGGACACAATCCGTATTCGGGTTTACGACCATACAGAGATTTTGAAACTGAAGGTGTATATTATCAAAATCAATATATAATTATTTACAAAATTTTAAGACTACACTAGTCATTATACATGCTTACAAATCCAGAACATTACATCTATTGTATAAGAAACGTACTTTATAAGAAACTATCATTTTTACATTTGATACATAATTTTATCTGATGCAATATATACATATATATAAAACTTTATATTTTAATAAAGAAAAGAAAGAAATATTCCTATTTGTTATTTATCGTGCGTTCATATCATGTAATTAGTAACATTATTTTTGTTATATCTGTAGTATTACAGACGAGGTATAGGAGTAGAGCTAGAGCTCATTCAAATGTATAATTGTATATGCGCGCCCTCTATTGTAGAAATTGCAGATTGACTAGAGAGTCACTAAAATCGTCGATAGATTTCTAAAAAATCTTATGAAAATCTGGTGCTAGCGGGCTCTACTGTCAATATCGCGGTAAGTTGTGTCAAAAAAGATATTACAGTGCTCACGCCCTTTTAGCATGAAATAGAATGCACATCATCTTTAAAAGATACGATACATTCTGTTTCATGCAAGAAGATGATGTGATTCTGTTCCGTGCAAAAAGTAGACATGGTTCTGTTCCATGCTAAAAAGGCGATGTCACAAAAGTGGGAACGCCGAAACCCTGGACGTGGACACTCTCATATCTTCTCTGCTTTGTCGGAACCAGGTCGGAACACCTCTATAATACACCGTGCCCAAAACCGATGAACACCAAAATAAATTGGGTGTCAGGTCTATTCCTATATCTCGTCTATGGTACTAGAGCATTTTCTACAGAGTCGGTAATTCAGAACCGTAGACAAAAAAAGCATTGCATGCACAGTCTGTTCGAATCTTAAGTCTGTGCTTTAACAGTATCTCGTCGGTACTCGTCGGTGCCCATCGGTGCCTAAATAGAACAATAGAACATTTGCTTGTGAACCACGTAAGATGCTTCAGTACCATACACGATATCATTCGGATCATATTTATGCTAATTTTTCGTTAGTAAAATTTGAATGAGAAGTAACACAGGGTCAGGTACATCGGTGAGGCAACAGTAATGTAGTGACGACACTTTTTTATTTTTAACGATTCTTTTATGAAACTTTTAATTAGGTTTTCTAATAATTTTTAAATTCATTCCAGTTTTTCATCATTTCCCGTGAACTAGCGTTTCTGTTGCTTTTGGCAACCATTTATGACACGTCTAAATAGCTGAAAAACCCTTAAAATTTGCTGCGGGTAGCCCGGACATCTGCGTGCCAACCGTCGACCGGTTCAACAGACCCAAAATGTGAATCCGTGGCCGTGTCATATGTTGTAAACCGTCCGTAATTGCTAGCCTCGACGCTAGCTTTTCCGTATTTTCTTAGCTTTCTCCTTCTTTGCATTCTTACTATCTCTTTCTTCTCCCTCTTTTTCTTCCCTAATCACTTATACTACATTTTTAAGGGCTTGCTTTTTCGCTTTCGCGTCAGTCAGTTTGCAGGACCTTGCAGTACGTATATTTCACTCTCTAGTTTTTTTCCAAAGTCCTTATTATGTTATTGTGGTTGTTATAGTGGCAGTGGTTGTTACTATTGTTATTTTTCTGATTGTTTTTTTTTATCATTGTTATTATACTTATTTAAAATGTCAGTTCCCAAACGTGTAACTTTAACCATAAAAGAACGCATGGACGTATTAAGGGATTTGGACATAGCGTCTGTACAACAAGTGGCTGCACAGTACAACATAAGTGCAAGAACAGTTCAGCGCATACAGCAGAATGCTGCTAGCATTACTCAGCTTGCAGCAAATAAGGACCAGAGGAAACGCAAAAGGATGAGAGAAACAGCATTTCCAGAGTTAGAACGACAATTGCATTCATGGTTCATTGAGAGAAGAATGTTGGGAGACAAACTATGTGATGCACTGCTTTTACAGAAAGCTCATCAACTACGGGATAGCATAGCATCAAGTTCTGCTTGTAAGCTGAGCGCCGGATGGCTTGCCAACTTTAAACAGCGCAACAATATACGTCTAGTCCATCGTCATGGTTACAAAGCAAGTGCCGATGAAGATGCAGCACATAGCTTTGTTAGTGAATTGAAAAAAGAAATTGAGGAAGATGAAATCGATTTGGACTGCATTTATAATATGGATGAGACGGGATTATTATGGAAAGCTCTACCGTCGAAAACCCGTGTAAGTAATGAAGAGGGCTGTGTAAGTGGCTACATAGAGAAGAAGGAGAGAGTTTGCATTGCTTTCTGCGCAAATGCCACTGGAACGCATAAACTTATGCCTTTCTTCATTCACAAGTTTGAGAGGCCAAGAACTTTAACACCTGATACAAGTCAGCTCCCAGTTATTTACGCATCGCAGAAAAATGCATGGATGGACCAACAATTATTTCTGGAGTGGTTTAGCCATTTTAAAAAAAGCGTACAATTGTTTCAATTACAACAAGGAATTTGTAATAAAGTAATTTTACTCGTTCGCGATTTTGAAGCACATAAGCTTCCTACTATTTATATACATGATAGCAATATAGAAATAAAATATTTTCCCCCAAATACAACGTCATTGATCCAACCTATGGATCAAGTAATTGAAAAAACAAAAAAATGTTTCCGATATAAGTTAATGCAACACGTCACAACGTATGCAGATGGAACAATAGAATTTTATAAAAAGTACTCTATAACAGATTGCATACACATCCTAGCTAATGCTTGGGCAGATGTTTCAAGCAATAACATCAAAAATTCCTGGCAGAAAATTCTTCCACACACACAAATTCATGGTGAAGTCGGAGCAGAAGTAGAAGAAGAAGACGAAGAAACCAGTATTGTTCAAGAAATGCAAGAAATTATGTCAAAAATTTTACTGCATAATGTAAAGACAAAAGACATAACAGACTTTTTAATTGCATGCAATGGAAAAGAAAGGAGATATTTAGAGGAAGGAGAAGTTAGGAAAGAAAGGAGATATTTAATGGAAGAAGTTAGTAAAGAATACGGGAACGAAGATTGGAATGAAGGAATGAATGAAAACCAGCATGAATGCAAGAATGAAAACAAGGTTCAGGACAGAAGGGTCGAAGGTGCAGCTGTAAGACTGCAAACGAGCGGAATTCCATTAAATGTGGAAGAAAGGCAAGATCTTGAGAATGTTTTTGCGCATTTAGAAAGGTACGACGACCGTGCAACACCTGCAATGCGAATACTAGTGCAATCCATAAAATTATTGTATTTAGGTAAAATCATTAATTAAAATTAATTAGCTACTAATTACTTCACGTTATTTTAATGTCCAAAATTACAATTCGTTTCTTCTAGGTGAAAATCTACATAATAGAAATGAAATCTAGACGACTAATGTGGATGATGACCATCGCCTTTCATAAGAAAACATTTTTCTTATATTTCGTATATTCTGTGTATATTTTTACTTTTTGTATATCTTTTGTATATTTGTATATTTTTTATAGTTTTTATATCTTGTACAGTAATATTTTGTACAGTGAATTTTTGGGACTGGACAAATTTTATAAACATTGTTTATATCATTCAACATATGCTACTTATAGTCTCTTTCTTTGTCATTTACCGTTGTTAGGTCGCGAAGGCATAGTTCTACCAATTTTTTGTAGGGAGGTTTACGACACGGGCAACTAAATTCAGCTATCCTTGAGGAAGTTTGCCAATTGGTAATTTCAGCCGCCTTGGATTAGTTTTGGAATCAGGCCCCTACAAGCTAATTTATTACGTTTTTCGTAAAAAACGTCCTCTTGTAGGGTTCTGGTTGCGCGCTCAACAGCAATTGACGTGTTATAAACAGCCATATTGGGGACTTTTAATTGCAAAAAACCTCGACCCTATCCGAGAAAAATGGGCTAGGAAGCAACCGCCTACGCATTTCCCTGAACTATTGTATTGGTTAACAATGTTTACGCCCACGAAGGGCTCGCGGATAAAAATATGTAAGGACAATGAGATCACTGCTGTCAAAATCTAACAATCTTAACGCTCCGAGTACATGGAGTACTGTGCCAGGGCCATTTTTGACTCACACCGATATTTCTCTAATACAGACGCGTTCATGGTTCCTCGAGGTTCGCTCAGGTGTATACCTGATAATCCGGTATATAGCATGTTGCCGATCGCTCGAGACTTGAGTTCGTCAAAAACATTACACGAATACGCTGATGTTTGAACTTTCATTATACGCATATTGCGTTCAGCGTTTTCGTTTTCGATATAGATATAAGGAAATATAGTATATATAAAACAGCATTGTGATTTATGAAAAAATTATATTTATTCAATATTTCTATTGCATGTATTACATGTAGGCTCGTTTGTTGATTGTACGGACATATCAAACAAATAAATAAAAATATTCGACAATACATACCAGAAACATGAAAACTTGCCAATATAAAATATCGATTTGCGTCTTGTCGCACACGACCTCCCTTAGCAGAGTATCGTAAGAAACTAAGTTATCCGTAAAGTTTTGGACTTCAGAGAATAAAAAAAAGCCGCTTTGAGGTAACAGGTATAGGGATGTACGCAAGCGTTTCCGCCGCGGAAGCGGTGAAAGTGTTGGTGCGTTAAAAACTTACTCCATCGACCGTTAAAAAAAATATATGTAGTCAGAAAGATTTTAATCAGAGAAATGTTACAAATATGATGGCAAAAGTCTTATAAAAGAATCATTAAAAATAAAAAAAAACGGAAAATTATTGTAAATATGATCTGAATGATATCGTCATCGAAGAACTGAGAGTGCTTACGACCCGGGTTTGGGTGTCTCCACTTTTTCATCGTTTAGCCTGGAACAGAACCTACATTATTTTTAGGCATGAATCAGAACTACCTGCAACCAAACCTTCATGCGACCAGATGCGACATTACCATAAACAAGAATCCGTTGAATTCCATGGAAAATGTGAAACAAACAAGTTTTATTTTTTAATCTTGCCAAAGTAGTATGCGTAACAGAATCATACATATGATTACGATTACAATGACTTGAAATCCAATATACAGGGTGTTTCATTTATCTAAAAAAATGGTAATACCTCCTGAAAGACCTCACCTGACAAAAAAATGTTTAGATAAAACTTGTTTAATACGAAGGGGGACATAATACGGTGTAAGTTAATTTTTTGTAGGGTAGGTAGTACGGGAAATTTTGAAATCGATTTACTTTTCAAATGGAACCCTATGTTTTTTTCGTATTATGTCAACATTTATCGAGACTAATCCCACGACCTACATACAAGATCATTTCCGCATATCCTAGACCGTTTTAGTGTCATCGTTGGTGGACAGTTATCATGCCATCGCTTCAGAAATCTATCGACAACATATTCGCTTGTAGGCTAGACAAAGTACATCTTACGGCTCGCTGTAAACAACTATCAAATGTACTCCTGACTTCTTTCTATTCTTCTCATGCCACTCATATTGACGTTTGTAATGTTTAGAAACCTGGAAAGCAATAAGGAGTTCGTTCGGCAGAAGTTTTGACGCCGCAAATGCATCGCACTCAGTCTATCCTACAGGTGAGTAAGCAATATTGTCGTGGACGCGTCGTCTAGTGGCGCGACAATACGATAGCTGTCCATGAACGATGAAGCTAAAACGAACTATAGGATATAAGAAAATAACCTTTCATGTAGGTCGTTGGATTAGTATTGATAAATGTCAGCATAATACGGGAAAAACATAGGGTTCCATGCAATAAAATTAATTCGATTTTAAAAATTCCCCCACCATCTACCGTACAAAAAATTAACTTTTACACCGTGTTATTTTCCACTGACTGCAAATTGTAAGGTTGGCACTGTTTTGTAATGAGAATTTACTGTATTTCCCACTCTTATTCTCTCATAAATATTCATCTGCTTCCACCCGACTATACAGTAAATTCTCATTACGAGACAGTGCCACCCTTACAATTTGGAGTCAGTGGAAAAACTCACACCACCGTGGTGAGTGGCCGAAGCTCGAGAGCCGTCGCCGCCGAGGAGTGTACCACAAATTGTCGGCTATATCGGTGTGAGACCAGAAGACCACTACTAATCCAATTACAAAACTTCTTTATTTTTCGTTATTTTTTTATGAAACTTTTACCAACATATTCGTGGCATTTTTCTGAGTAAAATGAAACCAAATATGATACAATTCCGATGATATTTACTTGTGTAACGAGCGATGAAAGTTTCGAACGCAGAGAAGGACAGCGTATGGGAAAGAAAGAGCCGCGGAGAGTCATTGTATCATATTTGGCTTCATTTTCAATAATTCATTTTCATCAAGGAATATGTTGGTAAAAGTTTCATAAAAAAATAACGAAAAATAAAGAAGTTTTGTAATTGGATTAGTAGTGGTCTTCTGGTCTCACATCGATATACCCGACAATGTGTGGCACACTGCTCGGCGGCGACGGCTCTCGAGCTTCACTGTCCGTTTCTCCGTGCAACTTTGTATCGGAGAAAGACATTTTTCAGTCTTCTTGTCAGTAGCGCTTAGTGGTCATAGGTTTTTTATGACATGTAGACGGATATGACTCTTAGGTTTCCAGCGTGCCCTGCGTATTTCAAATGCAACGCTCGGCGAGAACCTCCAATTTCGTATAAGAATCAGTAAAAAGAACGGCGGGACCAACTCGTAATGAGAATTTCCTGTAGTTGTAATTAATCTCATGTGTTTCCATTCAAGACTGCACACACAGTCTAAAAACATTTTTATAAATCCTTTTGAAGACTTTGACATTGTAGAGGCTTGCGTTGGGTGGCGTTTTACGACAGGGAGATCGCTATTGTGCAGTGGGCCCGGTACGTGACTATTGTAGTTTGGTACGACGTTGGGCCTGTCAGCGCCCATTACATTAATGAAATTGCTGTCCATACTCGGATACCCTCGATGCAGTCCCTTGCCATGAAACGACTAAAATTGTCGTCTCTTAGGCACATCGCGGCTGGGTGTTCGAAGCTGTTGCGCGCATGGTTTCCAGATGGCTGGAAAAACCAGGGATCGGTCGCCAAACATGTGCGGCCTTGGCGAACCTCGGGGCCACACTTAGTTTATATCCGCCCACCCCAAGTCTCCGAAGTAGGGATGAAACCCCCAAGGAGGTGGGGATGACCGAACCGTTCGTTTTTGGGAGACTCGAGTGACTCGAGTCTCTAGTCAGATCCTCTTTAGAAGTGACCCTAGTCACACCTAGCCACTTTTAACTCTAGCTCTTGTACATAGTTAAGGCGGTGGGCACGGCTCAAGATTGTGTGAGTGCATCCCCTCCCTAGTTCCGCACACGTACCCGAGTTTTGCAAGGGTACGGGAGGCCCGCTCTCATTTGTTAACAATGCAAAAATAGTACTGTTCTGTAGTCAAAATCGCTAGATAAAAGTTCAATCTAGGGTGAAAAGGTCCTCAGAAGTCGTACTTTTGCGTTTTTTAGCCGTAATTTGCAATATTCAGCAGCATACTGCTTAATCGAGTGACATTATCGTAAATATCGAGAGATTCAGAGCTCGTATGGAGTTCGTTGGACCTTTCCACCCTAGCGGGAACATATAGGAACTCAATGCCACGCCGATCACGTTGTATGCTTACGTATCAAACAAATGAAAGCGGGCACCCAGAAAAATTAGATCATTGAGTATTTCATCAAAATATAGTTCCGACATTTTTCGCTACGAGCGCTGTACTATGTTCCCGATCTGTCTCATCGTCAGTAGTCACTGTATCGGTAAAACAGAGGCCTATAAGAGCATGCGCGTGTACGTGTGCGACGGCGATCGCAAGGGTCCGGGATGCCTGGAAATATTTCCCAATAATGCAGAGACGGGACTTTTCCATAGTGAAAAGAGCTAGATAAAGGTTCAATCTAGGGTGGAAAGGTCCTCAGAAGTCCTACTTTTGCGTCATCGAGAAATGATTAGCTATATTCGGCAGCATGTTGTCCGCCAGAGAGGCCTGTAGGAGCATGAGCGGCGCGTCAACATGGATGGCGCTGTCGTAGCTTCGTTCGAATAGCCGTGCCGTGGCACACTCACACACCGCCTGATCAGCGTGTACGTGTGCCGTCGGCGATAGCAAGGGTCAGGGATGCCTGGAAATATTTCCCAATAATGCAGTCACGGGACTTGTCAATGGTGAAAAGAGCTAGATGAAAGTTCTATCTAGGGTGGAAAGGTCCTCAGAAGTCGTACTTTTGCATCATCGAGAAACGGTTAGCAATATTCGGCAGCACGTCGTTTCTCAGGGAGGCTATGGAAACTGACATGGCGGCACACTCACACACCGCCTGGTCGGCGTGTACGTGTGCCGACGGCGATCGCAAGGGTCCGGGATGCCTGGAAATATTTCCCAATAATGCAGCGACGGGACTTTTCCATAGTGAAAAGAGCTAGATAAAGGTTCAATCTAGGGTGAAAAGGTCCTCAGAAGTCCTACTTTTGCGTCATCGAGAAATGATTAGCTATATTCGGCAGCATGTTGTCCGCCAGAGAGGCCTGTAGGAGCATGAGCGGCGCGTCAACGTGGATGGCGCTGTCGTAGCTTCGTTCGAATAGCCGTGCGGCGGCACACTCACACACCGCCTGATCAGCGTGTACGTGTGCCGACGGCGATCGCAAGGGTCAGGGATGCCTGGAAATATTTCCCAATAATGCAGTCACGGGACTTGTCAATGGTGAAAAGAGCTAGATGAAAGTTCTATCTAGGGTGGAAAGGTCCTCAGAAGTCGTACTTTTGCATCATCGAGAAACGGTTAGCAATATTCGGCAGCACGTCGTTTCTCAGGGAGGCTATGGAAACTGACATGGCGGCACACTCACACACCGCCTGGTCGGCGTGTACGTGTGCCGACGGCGATCGCAAGGGTCAGGGATGCCTGGAAATATTTCCCAATAATGCAGTCACGGGACTTGTCAATGGTGAAAAGAGCTAGATGAAAGTTCTATCTAGGGTGGAAAGGTCCTCAGAAGTCGTACTTTTGCATCATCGAGAAATGGTTAGCAATATTCGGCAGCACGTCGTTTCTCAGGGAGGCTATGGGAACTGACATGGCGGCACACTCACACACCGCCTGGTCGGCGTGTACGTGTGCCGACGGCGATCGCAAGGGTCTAGGATGCCACTAACCATTTCCCAATAATGCAGAGACGGGACTTTTTCATAGTGAAAAGCGCTTTAGCCAATTAGCATCTTGGAAGGTTGGATAATACAAGGATGTGAATTTTCAGTAATGGCACTAGATAAAAAGATCAACCTGACATGCTGAATCCCTCAAAAATCCCTAAAAATTATTGTTCGCGAAATGTAACAAATAGTTGGGCAAACTATATTTATCAATTGATTTTTTCTAGTTTTTATCTCCAGATAAAAATGAATATATTCTAAATATTTTCTGTAAAAATTTGATTTCAATATCTCTAATGGTTTGAAAGCAACCTGTTGCGAATTAGTATCTTGCGTCGATGGCCCGCTCCATAACATTGACACTGGAGGGTGTCATAAATTAGCCCTCCCACGACACTGTCCCGCCGAAGACGAAAGAACTTTCCTGTAACCTCAGTGCAAAACACAGTCATTCTCTAAAGTCTGAAACATTGCCGCTTCGCACGAATGTACGATTGCCTAGTAAATATGATCCAAATTATATCATGTTTGGTGTCAATTTTATCAGAAAAATTACACGAATGTGTTGAGAGAAGTTTCATGAATATATTATGAAAAACAAAAGAATTGGGACATTGCATTAGTATTGTTTCACCGATATACCTGACCCCGCATAATGTTACACTCTTCGGCGGTCTAGCTTCTAGCCCCTTCGAAGGGTAGACACTTGGGCGCGTCATAAATTGGCCCTTCTCCGATAGTGTCCAGCCAAAGACGAAAGAGCTGGCATGCAGCCTCGGTGCGAAACACAGTCATTCTCTGAAATCTGAAACATCGTCGCTCCGAACAAATGTACGAATGCGTAGTAAATATGATACAAATTATACCATGTTTGGTATCATTTTTATCAGAAACATTCCACGAATGTGTTGAGAGAGGTTTCAGGAAAAAATAAGGAAAAACAAAAAAATGATGACATTGCATTAGTATTGTCTCACCGATGTACCTGACCCATGTTACACCCAACGACCGGCACACCGAACGGCCAGGCCGACTACGCTTGCAATGTTCCGCATTTTATATGGATTTCTGTATGCATTGTCTGGCCGGCCTGACGGTACGCGGGGTCCGAGAGTTTCTGCGTTTTTATGAAATACATAATGGTAATAACGGTACTTCATTCATAACTTATAACGTAACTTTTAATATACTTGGTTTTTTTTATAATTACAGTAGGTATATTTAGCAAACATGTGCATAATCTTTATTTGCATTAAATTTTGTATTAAATTAAATTAAATTAAATTAAATTAAATTAAATTAAATATTTCTGGAATTCCGACGAATTTGTTTCGAATGAAGTTGCATACGTATCGATAATATCATTAAAATATCCTCACGAAGTTACCGCACTCCTCAAAAAATTGTCATACTTTACCTTCTTGTCATACCTTCTAGGCGTATGTAACTTCGTAAGTATATTTTAATGATATTATCAATACGCAGAGTTGGGCAAAATAGTTATCGAAATAAAAATTTCGAATAACGAATGAAAGATAAAAAAATTTGTATTAAAATTTGAAAGTTAAAATTACAATCTCATTAAAGACGGTCCAAATGCTCTAGATAAGCTCTAGAAGTCATTCGTATTAACAATATTGTTCTGATTAAAAACATAAAAGCATAAAAAAATAAAAGCATGTATTAATAAATAGATTAAAAACATGAAGC